>NC_086373.1:83381908-83578466 GCF_036588685.1 Mytilus trossulus
TTGAACAGCGGTATACTACTGTTGCCTTTATTTATAAGTATATATAGTAACTATTCGATGTCCATATCATTAAGAATTGACATTTTCGAAACGAAAGTCTGCACTCGTAATTCAAAGTAATAGAAAGCGCACACAACTAATAGCTGTTGAGCTGTTAACTAAATATGAAGGAATTTAAACAGTTCTTAGAAAACTGTGACGAAAATATTTGCTTGACAAACGGCAAAACGGATTCACATTAATTCAATAAATGTTCCGTACAACAAATATTTTTTGTTAAAATTGCTGGATTCAAATAAACAAGGTTGTATAACGAACAGTGTCCGTCGAAAACGGATAGATCAAAGTACCTATATAGATCAGAAATTTCCAAGTGTCAGTTCATTTTTTATTATATTTTTGTTCATACATTACAGTTTATGTTAAAACAAAAATATAAATGTCCTAAGTATACTATTCATTAAATAACATTTAGCCATTTTATAGAGAGTGTG
This sequence comes from Mytilus trossulus, assembly GCF_036588685.1. Classification (NCBI taxonomy): domain Eukaryota; kingdom Metazoa; phylum Mollusca; class Bivalvia; order Mytilida; family Mytilidae; genus Mytilus; species Mytilus trossulus. Next base: position 83,382,403 of record NC_086373.1, read on the forward strand.
ATTGTTTTCAGAGAAATACAAGTAAGAGTGGAAGCGTGTTCGTTTGCAATTACTTAATATTAGTTTTCTTTTAAATGGAATCTGCAATGGAAATGTGATTTGTATTATAGTTGAGTCAACTATAATATATGAATATATCGCGTTGAACGACAGAATATTGACATAATATTCGATAGGTCAAGTTTATCACACTCTACTTACATTTTGAAAAAAATCAATTGTTATAATTAAAAAAAAATACGGCAACGACTCTTCAATTTAAAGTTACTTCTTGTTGACATACCGATCTCATATTGGTATCTAAATAAAAGAATGTAATGTACAGAATAACAATTATTTTTAAATTATAAAGCCTAAAATTGACAATGAAATATATGCTATTAAGTAATAGGGTAATATGAAAAAAAAACTATATCTTTTAATAAAAAGTATGCATTTTAGATGAAATCCTTATCGTTGTGTGTTTGAACATGATTTAGCATTTAACTTTAGAAATTGTTTCTGATTCTGCAATTTACGTTTTGTTTTTGGGGTGGTTTTTTTTTGTTACATCAAAGAAAGAGGAATACAACAAAATACACTGAAAATTTAACATTGGGAAAAAGCCGGAAAAATTACCAAAATAAAATAAAAATTCAAGGTGGAAGACAGACAGTCAACACCATTGCCATTACAAAAAAAGACAAACGGTCAAACAACGTTCCACCAAAAAGATAAATAAAAAACACAAAAAAATAACGAGTGTGCAATTACACAACAAATTGGATGAATTCGGACATTTCAGTACTTTCCAAGCCATTGGCAGTCGTTGTGTTGCTCACTACAAGTAATTTATATTTACGCAAGTATTTGTGTTATTCTATTCTTCAAAAAGTATGTGTTGTTTCAACAATGAAAGTCTTGTCTGTCTTTGTCTAGAACAATTTTGCTCTAACTTAAATATTTGGTTATATAAATATAAGCGTCAGAGAATTTACATGCAGAGATATTAAACAATGAACACAAAAATAAGCGATTTGTTTGTATATATTTAATAGTAACAATTCTAAATGCAACAATTTATAAATAACAAAAACTATCAAAATAGGTTTCATAAAATGATGAACACATATTGGCTTAGAATGAGGTCACACTTGAAACAAAACGAGCTTACTACGGAAACTATAAGATATTGTTCCTTTTCAAATATCGCATGCTTTCATGGATTGCTCACATGTTTTGTAACGTACCTTGTGTACACATACGCACACTGTTGTAATAAATGTTTATTGACTAAAGGGTAGTCTTCCATTTACCGACCATAACGATTCCCGTTCATTTCTTTTAGTATGGCTTGAAGAATTAACGATCCATGTGGTAGTTTGCCTCTGTCTATTTTACCCAGTGAAGTCTGCACATCTTTATGAACATTTCTTTTCTCTGTATAAAAGATTTTACGATGTTCAACGTTCTCTAGAATTGTATTATGCTCGATATTCAGTAAATTATTTTCTGCGATAATGTTTGCTTCACTGTAAACACACGCCATGATTCTTTTTCTTTCGTTCAAAGATCAAGTTATCCGCCAATTAAAACAAATGCCGCAGTACTGTACTTTCAATTAGTCTCTACAGTTTTGAAACGGTATTCCCTGATAAAGTCCCAACAGTTTTAAAATTGTGTACTTAAGTGAAGTCTCAATAGTATAAAAAATGTGTTCCTTGGTGATCTAACTTCCTAATATGTAGTAGACACTGGTTAGCAGTTTATTATTTATACATAGAGATCGGAATGTAAACAATTATGGTGGGATAAACAAAATAAGGTTATTGACGCATTTTTATTTATTATGACTTCTGTTTTAACGTATATATATATAAACTTTACTGACCTTATGCTGTCGAGTCAATAATTTGTAGTTTAAATAAGATTTAGAGTTTTTGTGATCTTTGGTATTAATAAAACTTTAATTTACTACAAGATAAACATTGAACGAGTAGGTATGAGGAGCATTACATCAAGTACTGGGTTTGGTATGTTTGAATTTAAACTTTATAGTGTATGCGTGCGAAAGCTTGTTCAATTGAAAACAATGTTTGAACTTATACAAGTGGGAATAGAATTTCTGACGATTGTAGTTTTTTAAAAGTTAATGAAACAACTTTTACATTAGATCCGTATAGATAACTGTTCAAAGAACATAGTATTTTATGGTTACAGTCCAATTGATTTTTACACTACATTTATTCTTATGTCACGAGATTTTCTGTGTTATATTTTTTCTGCTATGTATATATTTGATATGTATAAGTTTAGCCATTTTCAATCGATTTATGTAGTTTTTTCTTGCGGTGTGCTTAAATGCTATTCTCCATTGTTAGGCAAATGGTTACAAACATTTTTAACCCGCCGCAATCTGTATTCGCCTGACCGAAGTCAGGAGCCTGTATTTAAGTGGTTGTCGTTGGTTCAAGTATATTGTATTGGCATTCGATAAATTGTTTTGTTATAGATTAGGCAGTTGGTATTTTTCTTGATTAAATTGTTTCGTATTTTTCATATTTGCAACTTTCATAGACGACGAAACGGAAAGGAGTTTCTTATTGAACGTAATACTGTTACTAATATGTAATAGTTGAAATAAATAAATGTTGAATATGATGGTGATTTACCAAAAAATATTGTATTTCCAGTATAAAACGAAAGTTATATTTAAAATCCTGGTCTTATAAAATTGAGAATAGAAATGGGGAATATATCGAAGAGACAACAACCAGACCAAAGACCAGACAACAGTCGAAGGTCATCTACTGGTATTTACTGGCGTGCTAGCTCCAGACATCAATGAAAGTAATTGAAAGATTATGTCTTCATCATATAAAAATCAAGTAGAATATCTTCCATCAGGTGTTTAGTATCATACAACCATAAAATGTATGAGAAGAACATAACCCGTTTCATGCTAACAACTAGTTTTAGAATAAATGTGTTTATTCCCGATGCAAAGACCATATGATTGAATCAATATTAATACCGAAATATGCAATCCTTAATCACCTGACAACAGTATCGTAACTATGTCCTTTCCGAAAAAGCCTTTTTAAAGGTTTTGGTTAGTTTTTGAGGAGGATGCCAATATTTTGTTGTTTGTAAAGTATATTACCATAATAAAATATTGGATGTGAAATACCCGAACGTATAAGAAGATTGCATGTTGATTTATAATAACGAATGATGTCCTTGTAACGATGATAATATTTAGTAAATGTTTTGACTAGTTTGTAATATCAAAACCCTGGTGTAATAATTTTTCAGTAATTTATAGATTTCTTTCGTTTAGATCAAATACGTTGTTACATACACGAGCGAATCGAACAAGTTGAGATATATAAATAGCATCTAAAAATGGATAATTAATAATAGGAAAATGAAAAATCATCTTTTATATCATAAATTGTTGTATTAATCTTCCCGTTGAAAATATAGATCCAGGAAAGGGCAGTGCTGACTGTGAGAATTAGCTTTATTTAAAGTCAGCTCGGTAGGATAAATCTCTTTAGTGTACATACTGAAGTCTTCCTTATTGAGAGCCAATATATCATCCAAATATCTTGACGTGACATTAAATTTTTGAATCAGATATTGTTTCGCTAAGTCTTTACTCATAAGAATACAGAAACAGGTCCGCTATAAGTGGTGCAGGTTGTCCCCATGGGAATTTCGATAATCTGACGATAGACGGAATCTCCATAACCAACAAAAATGTTATCTAGTAAAAATTAAAGGGTATTTTTCTTAATAATATTATGAGGCAAAGTGGTTTATAGGTAGAAAAATCAAAACTTTGAACAGATTCGAAATCACCAATATAAGCATGTAATGTCTCGTGTACTTTCATCGATTTTTTTACGGTTCTTAGGTAGTCAATTCCACTATTTTCAAAAACCTTATTCGAATATTTTTTTCCAGGTTTTTTATTGTACCAAATGTTCCAAGTACGCTTAACAGATTTCGAGCATTTATCTTTATAAAATTGTCTCTGATTTTGATACATCAAAGAATTAGTAAAACTGAGAGACACTACAACACATTACACTAATGTTCAACATTGTGAAATGAAAAAGCAAGAATGAATATCCAAAGTCAACGAAAAGCCAAGTTGAAGACGGAGAGAAAACACATGGCCTTACGGTCATAAAACTTTCGAGCAAGATTTTTGTGTTCAGACTAGAGAATCAACCAATCAAAATACAGGGTTTGGTGTTTCGAGCATGATTCTTGTGCTCCAAGCACTGAGCAAAGTTTTAGGACTTCAACCCCTGATTATAAAATAAACAAGACAAACAGATAGGCAACATTATTTTCAAAAGAAACCAGGCAAACGGACAGACGACATTTTATCAAACAAAAAACAAAAAATGAAAACTATTGGTTGATGATTACCACAAAAAGTTGAATGAATTCAAATATTCCAAAGGGGTTGTTCCACCATTGCCAGTCGTTGCGTTTTTTACTGCAAGTCGAAAAAGACATGTCAAATATACCAGAGGTGGATTTAGGGGGGGCCAGGGGGCCCGGGCCCCCCCTTTTTGGGGAAAAATTTGGTTGCTTATATAGGGATTCACTGAAGCGTGACTGGAGCGGGCCCTCTTAGGTCAGTCAGTGGGCCCCCACTTATGAAAATTTCTGGATCCGCCACTGTATATGAATTAAATCAAGTGTGGGATTGTGGCTATCACATTACAAACAGGTATGTGGACTCTATTTCACATATATTTCATAACGGGCCAGTTGTAATTTTGCTTCGGTTTTCATTTATGTGTGTATTTGTAAAGCAGTCTGTGTATTTTCTAAAGCTTAAAGTCGTGTCTGTCTTTTTCTTAAACATTGTTTTCAAACTTATATATTTAGTGGTATGAGTAAGAGCATTTACATGCAAAGATGATATACTATAAACACAATAATAAGCGATTTGTTTGTATATATTTAATAGTAACATTTCTAAATGAAACAATTTATAAATGACAAAAAATTAAAATAAAAAAGTCTCTTTAAAAACTTAATGAACACATATTGGCTTAGAACGAGGTTACACTTGAAACAGAACGAGCTTACGACAGACACTATAAGATATTGTTCCTTTTCAAATATCGCATGCTGTCTTGTGTGGCTCACATGTTTTGTACACATACCATGCGTACACATACACACACTGTTGTAATAAATGCTTATTGTCTATAGGGTAGTTTTCCATTTACCGACCATAACGATTCCCGTTCATTTCTTTTAGTATGGCTTGAAGAATTAAAGATCCATGTGGTAGTTTGCCTCGGTCTATTTTACCCAGTGAAGTCTGCACATCTGTATGAACATTTCTTTTCTCTGTATAAAAGATTTTACGATGTTCAACGTTCTCTAGAAATGTATTATGCTCGATATTCAGTAAATTATTTTCTGCGATAATGTTTGCTTCACTGTAAACACACGCCATTATTCTTTTTCGTTCGCTCAAAGATCAAGTTATTCGCCAATTTAAACAAATGCCGCAGTACTGTACTTTCAATTATTCTCTACAGTTTTGGAATGTGATCCTTCTTGATGAGGTCTCAACAGTTTTGAAATGGTGCTCTTTAGTAAAGTCTCTACAGTTTTGGAATATGATCCTTCTTGATTATGTCTCAACAGTTTTGAAATGGTGCTCTTTAGTGAATTAAGTCTCAACACTTATGAAACGGTCTTCCTTGATGAAGTCCCAACAGTTTTGAAATGGTACAGTTTAGTGAGGTCTCAATAGTTTATAGAATGTGTTCCTTGGTGATCTAACTTTCTAATGTAGTAGACACTTGTTAGGTGTTTCGTATTTATACATAGAGATCGGAATGTAAACAATTATGGTGGGATAAACAAAATAAGGTTATTGACGCATTTATATTAATTATGACTTCTGTTTTAACGTATATATAAACTTTATTGACCTCACACTGTCGAGTCAATAATTTGTAGTTCAAATAAGATTTAGAGTTTTTGTGATCTTTGGTATTAATAAAACTTTAATTTACTACAAGATAAACATTGAACGAGTAGGTATGAGGAGCATTACATCAAGTACTGGGTTTGGTATGTTTAAATTTCAACTTTACAGTGTATGCGTGTTTAATTGAAAACAATGTTTGAACATCTTATACAAGTGGGAATAAAACTGACGATTGTAGTTTGTTGATTAATGAAATGCATTTAGATTAAATCATTATAGATAACTGTTCAAAGAATATTGTGTTTCATGATTGCAGTCTAATTAATTTTTACCCTACATTTCTGTTTATGTCACGATGTCACGGATGTTTTCTGTAAAGTTAACATGTCGAGCATTCACATTATGCGGCGAGCATTATAATCATTTTCACAACAGCGTGGACAACCGCAATACAAATGTAAACTTGCTATAATTCCCTTTCTATTATTTCTCTCTTACTAATTTATATGTTTACTGATAAGTGCCAGCCTACTGATTGTCCTTGGAGATTTTGTATTCATGCATTACTTACATTTTGTATTTGCCTTAAGGTGGTATGGGAGTCTAAAATAAAAATGATAGAATTTGTTCATACTTTGCCACAACGTAGTATCTAATGATATATGTTCAAAAATATAATAAAAATGATATGTCACACCACATTTTCTCAAGTTACAGGCTGTGACAAAATGACATATTTTGTATGGATTATGTAGGAAAAAAACACCATTTTGTGATTAGAAACTAAACAAAATGATAATATTATCAAATAAATTGGGAAAAGATAGCTTTCAGGCAATGCTTTAATAATATCAACAGAAAAGATATGGTCACCGTACTTTTTTCCGGCTAAAATACAAAATAGGAAAATTCCTAGTAGATTCAAACAGAACATGCACTGTTTTAGAGTTACCTCCCCTTAAAATGTCAATTTAAAAACATTTTAAAACAACCAAAATTAATCTACACCTTTCAAAATATTAATATTTATAAGTTATATTCTTATAAATGATTTCTTTTAAATGAAAATTCACATTAAATATCTGCATTCCTGCATCAAATTTTGCTAACTTGATGGAAAATCGGGACCTTAGTTTCTCTGTTTTTTACAATCCAAGATGGCGGAAGACACCCATACCACCTAAATTCATTTAGCATTATTGTATAATTGAAATAATTACATGCATACTTAATAAACTGTGGTTAGTTTTCCCAAACCTGTCTTTGTTTAAATATATAACCAACACTGCCTTATGTTCTATTTGGCCGCTGAATCCTTCCGTTGTATCCTAACTTGATTTGGGACGTTATACATGATAAGTCATACCATATCAAGCGTTGGCAGAGAGGCTGAGAAGAGGCAGTGTTTAGCACCATTGGCAAAGAGGGGACGGGTGGGTCCCTGTTTTCATAACATAGATTAATGTGGATACAAGGCTAAACGTATTTATATATAAACAGAAAGCAAAGCAGGCACAACATAAATACTGTTATCACAGTAAATAATAAATGAATCAAAGCATATTAAAGCAAACATGAAATGGAAACTGGTAATGTTGGCATATTTAAAGACCCGGCTTATCCAGCCACAGACACTGACTTAGTCTGTGTATCGGCAAGCTGATAATTTTCTGCTATAAAGTTTCAATTTATCTATTATATATTTATATCTATCACAGTTTTCAAGATAATAGACAAAAATTGGAAAACTCGTTTTAAAGGGCAATAATTAAAATAAGAAATTGACAAGCAATATGGGGCATGTTGACTTATCTGCAGATTTAGTCTGACTGATCATCTCGATTAGAGTGCTCCCGCGAAGGAGTTAACACCGCAGCAGCAAATCTTGTATTTACGAAACAAAAGTGACATGTCTCTCCCCTAAGCCAAAAATGTACCCAGTAGTGTAAAAAAGAATAAACCGCCAGTTTAGTGATACATTGTAGTAATAACAAGACATAGGGGTGAAAACAACTGAGGTGAACTAATTGATTGAATTATAATACTTCTTTGGTTTCAGGTTCATGGCACTAAAACCACAGGCTCTTGTTTCATGTGATGTTAAAGACCCTCTTTCCTTTTAGGCCTGAAACAACTATCCACCAGAGTCCAAATGAAATGTAAACTACTTTTATATGTATGCAACTCCATATCACCATACAACCACCAATTTTGAGAAATACTCTTAGCATAGTATCATAGATGAGGTTAAACAAATGCTCAAGAAGACAGACAAGATAACAATAAAAAAAAAAACAGATGCATCAGGGCTGAGAAGTCTCACACAATTTCATACTTACAATGTATTTGGCAGCATTTTCCTTTGATCTATTGTTTTTACTCTTTGATATTTACAGTTTTGTCCTAATCTCACAGATTTACTTAAACTCTGACAATAGATAGTTTCCATTATAAAACTTATGTACATATGTACATAATACATGTACATGTATGTATTTATTTCATTCACTAACACTATGTTCACAGTTTTAATCGTGTTTTGACAATTTTTTCTTCATAAAATATTCAAATTTTCAAATTTTCAGAATTATCTAGCATGTCTAGGTGAAATTCTCAAAATTCTGCTCTTTCACCCCAAATCGTAATTTTTTAACCTAAAACATCAAAATTTTGAAAATTTTTATGAGGCTGTACAAATTCCTCTCACTGATCCATGTCCATTCCAAGTGTTTTGTACAAAAAACGACATTTTATTTCTAAAAGGATACTAGTTTGGCTTCAATTCTTCCATATTCTTCCAAAAAAAATGTTCCTCTTAAATTTCGTAAATTTCCTCTGATTTTGACACAGTTTCAACAAACGGAAGCGCCATGTTTACACTTTCATCGGGGTTATTCATCAAAGAAAGATAACTCATGTTTGCACTGATTGAGCAGGAAATGTAAAAGAGGTATTCCGATCCCGGTAAAACGGGACTCATTGTCAGCTGTCCGAAGCGTGAATCCCGGTAAACCAGGACTAATCGGCGAAAGGGTTAAAATAAACTTTTATCTGATTGTACATGTTGAACACATGCTCAATATCAATGCTCTTTTGTTGATTGTTGACAAACTGGTGACAATCGTTAAACTTAGGCTTCAAAACAGAAACTTTATTTACCTGCCTATTTTCACAACAACACTGACCAATTGAAGAAGAAAAAATAACGATTATGCAATTATCTGAAAAATTTATGCGAAAAAAATGATAAATCTTGCACAGAAGACTATGTTTATGATGTTTGTAAGCATTGGTTCAAGAATTGGGATAACATTATTTTTCACCAGTCACTCGTTTCTTATGACTTTAATTGGCAGAACTGATACATGATAACCGACAGCAACCAACCAGAACCAGTGAATTACAGGCTTTATGATTAATTAATACAATGTTCATACATTTTTATCTCACCTGGCCCAAACTTGGCCACAATCATCATTGGGGTATCTAGTTAAAAAAGTTGTGTATGGTGACCCGGTCAACAATTCAAGATGGCCGCCATGGCTAAAAATAGAACATAGGGGTAAAATGCAGTTTTTGGCTTAAAACTCAAAAACCAAAGCATTTAGAGCAAATCTGACATGGGGTTAGATTGTTTATCAGGTCAAGATCTATCTGCCCTGCAAATTTCAGATGAATCGAACAACCTGTTGTTGGGTTGCTGCCCCTGATTGGTAATTTGAAGGAAATTTTGCTGTTTTTTGTTATTTTCTTGAATAATGTTATAGATAAAGATAAACTGTAAACAGCATTAATGTTCAGCAAAATAAGATCTACAAATAAGTCAACAGGACCGAAATGGTCAGTTGACCCTTTTAGGAGTTATTGCCCTTTATAGTAAATTTTTAACCATTTTTCGTAAATCTTAGTAATCTTTTACAATTTTTTTTCTCTGAAACTACTGGGCCAAATTAAACCATACGTGGCCACAATCATCATTGGGGTATCTAGTTTACAAACTGTGTCCGGTTACTTGGTCAACTATTCAAGATGGTCGCCATGGCTAAAAATAGGACATTTGGGTAAAATGCAGGTTTTGGCTTAAAACTTAAAAATCAAAGAATTTAGAGCAAATCTGACAGGGAGTTAAATTGTTTATCAGGTCAAGATCTATCTGCCCCATCATTTTCTGATGAATTGGACACCCCGTTGTTGGGTTGCTGCCCCTGAATTTGTAATTTTAAGGAAATTTTGCTGTTTTTGATTATTGTCTTGAATAATATTATAGAAAGAGATAAACGGTAAACAGCAATAATGTTCAGCAAAGTAAGATTAACAAATAATTCAACACGACAAAAATGGTCAGTTGACCCCTTTAGGAGTTATTGCCCTTTATAGTCAATTTTCAACATTTTTCATAAATTTTAGTAGATTTTTCAAAAATATTTTCCACTGTAATTACTGAGCCAAGTTCATTATATATAGAGATAATTGTAGCATCAAGAATTTTCAGTAAAGATAAAGATCTACAAACACATTATCATCATCAAAACACAATTTTGTTATGAATTTATCTGTGTCCATTGTTTAATATGCACATAGACTAAGGTGAGCGACACAGGCTCTTGAGAGCCTCTAGTTATTTGTAATTAGCATACTATTAAATAAGGGATAATCTCAGCTATAATGCATATTCTGAGCAAATGCATTTCATGTCAACAAGAAAGAAACTATCAAAGGTTGTCCATATTTAAAAAATAACTTTTTATTCTTCAGGATATACATGTAGTAAATTTGATAATGTAGACAGCCTAAAGATGGTCATAGAAAATAAAGCAGAGTCTCTAGATAAAGACAATCGTTATTTGAGATTGAAGAACAGCCAAGGAAAGAGTGTCAGTATTGTAAGAGAAGTCTATAGGAGAGAAAATATACCATGTCAGAGTAGTTTATGTCTTGGAGTTTGCAATGTGGGAATAGGTGAGATTTTAAATAAATGTTAAAAAAATGTTGAAGGTATTATTGAAGGAGATAAAAATATCTTACCTCTCTGTAACTCTTGGCATAGACCTTTTTAGCTGAATTGTGACTATAAAACTATTAAAATGAGATTCTGCTTTTCAGAGGCGGATTTAAAGGGAGAATTTGGGGTCCCCCCTTTTGTGGGAAAAATTTGGTTGATTATATACTACATGTATATGGAATTAATTATTGAATCATGACTGGAACTTGCCCCTTCTTATGCAGTCAGTCACTTATGAACATTTCTGTATCCGCCATTGTTTTTGTTTGTTACTTCTTGAGTTGCCAGATTATATTTAGCAATACCACTATCATGACTATTGGGTCCTCCAGCTTGAGTGAAGGGTTGTTTTTTGTCTCTGCTATTTTAATTGAATTGATAATCTTGGATAAAGTTTTGCATGGTACATTACCAAAAATTGATTGATACCTTTGCTATTTCATATTATATTATCTTAAAAGAATATTACTTACTCCATATATAGTTGGTTTACATGGGACATATATATTTATGTTTTAAACACTTTAAAAAATCTCTATACATGAACATATAGATGTTATTTTATTTGGAAATGGCAATGTAGCCTGGTATGGTCTTCCAACAGATTTAAGTTCATGTACCACAAACACTAATAAACACACATAGATATTATATAAATATCAATATTGAGCAGAGATTCCATACTTGATTCATAGCCTATTATCATATTTAGTTTAATATTAATGTTTATATAACCATGATAACTGGGAACTCTTTGCAGATGACTCTGATTTGCTACCTTCCAATGTGACACACTATATAATCCCAGATTGTCAAGTTGCCAGAGAATACCTTGAAGTTTTTGAAGCACCAGAAATTCATGGAATAATTTTTACACAGACAGCTGAACACTGTGTAAGTTTAGAAAATATTTTTTCAGAAGAAATTGAAGTTTGATAATTCCATAATATTTTATGAAACAATGCTCTATGTATAAAAAAAAGCTGTTTAGAAAATATTTTATTGTATACTATTCATATACTATTTTTGTAGTTTTATTGTTTGAATGCATTAGCATATTTTATATACTTGTATTTATTAATTTCATTTTACACTGAAAGATAGTTATAGCATTATTCCAATACATTTACGTTTTCATGATAAATGGTTTAAACCCGGTGCTAACTTGTAGATGATCAGGTTTTTTTCCCCGGTAGAATTCAATGAGTTATTACAAAATGTACTTGTAAACCAACAAATATTTAAAAAAGACAAAACATGTGAATGGTTGTTATGGCATTAAACTACAAAATACATATTTTGATACAATAATAATGGAAAGTTTTAGATATCATATTATTTACATGATAACAAATGTTCAAAACATGAGGATCATAACCAATTTCTTTGGGGTTTTTTCAGTAGAATTTTATGAATTATTACAACATGAACACGTAAATCTAAAAACATTCAAAATGACAAAACCTGTCAAATATTGTAATGGCAGGCATTACCCTGCAAAAGATATATTTTTATATAATTAAAATGGAAATTTTCACAGTTATGAATAGATATCATACCATATTTAGTAAAATGAAATTATGTTGATGGAATTTTATTTATATTATCTAAAGAATTTTTTACAGATTTTAACATCATACATTCTGTGCATTTATGGATCTATTCCACATAATTTAAATGTATTATACTTTGATTGTATCTCTAAAAAAATTTAAAAAAAATCTTCAAATATTTAGATGCAGCGGAAAGACTTCTTAAATGTATATAAAGTTTCATAGATATCAGAAAGACCACCTTTTTAAGTGTACAAAATTTTAGGTGATTACAAATATCTTAAAGTGTCTCTTACTGTTTCACAGACTGATTTGTTTATTGTATCAAAACATCAGTAAATTGCAATAGAATAATTTTATTTTTCAGATACAGTATGAAGGAAGCAAGAATCATCACAATAGATTTAAAAGATTGGTAAAGGATAAGACAAAAGGTGCTGTTATATTTCATAATGAATTCCAGAAGTATGCATACTGTGAACGGGAATCTGGAGAATCAAACTCAGCTTGGCAGTCCAGGTATAAACAAAATGGTGATTTTATTGGGAAAAGATTGCATGAAATGTATCAAAACCCTATGTTACTGACTTGAAGCTTATCTTAAGTTTCCAAGGCTTGTCACTACATTTTTTGATACACAATATATAGTGCATTGATCATAACATTTTATATATCCTATCCATGAACATTTCCAGAAATTTATAAATTAACAAGTGCTCAGATATTCAAGTCACAAAATGATGTTACACCTGTCAAGAAAAATTCTTAACTTTTGCAAGGTGCAAGAATCTAATATCTGGTTTTAAAATATAAATGATGTCTGACATTGTTTAAGTCATCTTTTAAAATTGGATTTATCTCCCGTTGTCCAGAATTGTAGTTGAATGAACTACAACCAATGCTTTATTGACAATGTAATATTTAAATTTTACGTCCTACTGACACTGATAAATTAAGGCAATCTCCACCTATCACTGCTTACAAGCCCTTTGATAATAACCCCTTCTCCAGAAGCGGAGGCTTTATTACAATCACTTATCTTTCTGTTCATCCAATTGACCAAAAAATATTTTTGTCATACTTCTCTCTCAGAAAAAAATAGAATGACTTCATATTTTGCCTGCAGCTTGAAAGAGATCAGTTGTAATGTGTGAGCATATCTCAAATTTGTCTGATATCTGCCCTGCTTCCTGTTGGCTGATACTTTCAATTATAATGATTAAGATATGCTTAGCAAAACATACCATGTTATGCTTTTATGTTTGTAATATTTTTTATCCAGTATGCTATTTAAGTGTTTCTCATTATATTTGAAATATATTGCAGAAGTACATTCAAGGCTGCAGAATGGTTCTTCAATCATCTAGCTGGTCAGTTACCAGTAGTCATGGTGACAAATGATGATAAGGTAAATAGATTTAACAATGAAAGAGCTACTTGGGGAAAAAGTAAAATCTTCAAAAGAAGTTCCGTCTGTTGATGAGACTGATAGTTGAGAAATGGATATAAATAATCAAAAGACCAATAAAATTGAGAATGGAAATGGGGAATGTGTCAAAGAGACAACAACCAACAAGCATAACTATTTTTAGAATATCTGTTAAAATTCTTTATCTTATATTGAATAGTGGTCTCTGGAAATTTGTTAATGTTTACAAGCATGACTAAATGTGAATAGTGATTTTGATTGCTTAAATTTTTGTCCTTTTGGCACATTGGTTTGGTACATTTATTTAGCACTTGACCAATGGTCGTAACAGATACATATTCAAACCAAGTCCATAGTGTAATTCAGACCAATGATTTTAATATGTCTAAGGGTTTATACCTATTAGACTTCCAAAAAATGTTAAACTGAATTATAGGGACCCTAGAAGAAGTGACTGCCAGTGGTAAAATCTAAAAGCAAAAAAAAGGAAGAATTTGTCCAAATCCAAAAAATAGAACCTGGAGAAAAGTGAAAATATCTTTTTACTAAAATTAAAGATATTTACAGATCTGCCTATTGTCATGAATCATGATGGTATTTTTCCTTTCAGATAATAGAAGAGTATGGAAGCAAGATAATCAATGTACATGTGATGAAACTAGGAGAATATTTACAAACTTTCTGGAAGCAGGCTAACACATCTTTAATGGATTTATTTGAATCTCTGACTGCATCTGTCCAGAGTAAAACTAAAAGTAAGCAAAAGTTAAAAGTCAATAAATTATGAAATTAGGTCAACTACATATGTACCTTGTAAATGGCTAAAAAAATGTTTATCTGTTTTTGGTAACATGTTATACCTTTGTCATAAGAATCGTCAGAAGATAGTTGGGTTAACATTATCATGATTATGTGTAATAATCTGCAATTTTCACCTAAGTTGGAAATTTTATTTTTACTAATTTGACCATTAAGATCACATTGAGAAAATAGTATCTCCCTTTCTTCAATAGGAATTATTGCTCATTTGAAACTGTGAATATAAAAACTTCGGAACAGGTTTTGCAATTCAAATTACAAAACATCTTTCAAAAAAAAAGTGTGATCAAGACACTTTTTCATGTTGGTTAGACTTTTGAGAAAAAAACTAAAGATAAATCTTTAAAAGCTCAGATTGTTAGTCATGAAAAAATGTTTTGTTTATTTCATATCTAAATTTGTTATTTTACAAAGAAAAGGGATATAGTGGATACCTTCCCACAGATGTACTTGAAGCAGGACTTAAAACTGGAAGATATATTCAAGGTCATATGAATGTCAACAAAAGTAATGCCTCAGAAGAGGCCTTTGTTAGAAGGAAAAGGTATTCTTATTTTGAAATGGATATTATTGAGTCTATTATGGGGTATAATCTGGTGTATGGTATTGTTATGTTAGGAGGGTGGATGGGAAAAGCAGATACCTATTTGGTTAATAAACTCATCCTACAGTTATAGTCAAGATCCCATAAACTTTACAGAAAGATTGCACATGAGGTTTTGCACCTGAACTTGCACATTTCTTTGGATTTTTTTTCAATTGGGATTTAAGTTTATACTTTACTGAAATATAACCATACACATAGTCATAGTAAAGACGGTAACTTTTTGTGTAAGCTACTACTGATACAAATTTAAATCTTTTCCTTTAAACTTGTTGGATAAGTGCAAACATTTTGTGAAATTGTTTTAAGAAATTTTCCCCATTTTTCCTGACTTGGGGAATTCAGCAATTTTACACATTTGTCACCCTTTTTTTCAGTAAATGTACAAATTGATGTCTACTGAAAAATATATCCTGTGAACCAATACAAATTTTAAATAGTTTAAAAAAAAATGTTCATAACAATGACAAATAATTTTTTTAAAACAAATACCTGCAGACAGGGTTTAAATGTTCAATTAAGAATGAAAAATGTATCTTCTGCATTCTATACACTTTGACATTTTCTTCACACATTGTAAATTTGTTTTTTTCTCTAGCTTTATCAATTTCTCAGAAATCAAATACAGTTCAAGGAGTTCCAAATGTTAAAATCTTTATGAAAATCAGATATACCTCCAAATTTTGTATAATTCATTATTTCTCAAAACAGTTATGTTTAACCATGTTTACAGACAATGTGGTTTTAGTGATTATTTTTATACTTTCAGAGAAGAATCAAAAGAGGATTCAGGATCTGACATTTTAATCCATGGTATGTCCAGCAGAAACAGAGCTGTACATGGGGATGTTGTTGTTGTAGAATTGTTACCAAGGTCAGAATGGAAAGGAAGGTCAAACGTCATCAAAGAAACCACAGAATCAACAAGTAATTTAAAAACTGAGATTACATTACTTTTAAATTAACCAAACTGTTTACAATGCTGCTTTAAAAATGGTAAAAGAAGGAGTAAGTTCACAAAGCTTTCAAATTTGCCCAAAATTTAGAATTTTTCATAATCATGTTATATCCCACACATTTCACATAGAAATAAAAAAGAAATAATGCATGTGTTTCAGCTAACATGCTGAAAAAAAAATTGTAGGTAGGTAGGCAATATCATTTTACTCTACAACATTTTTTTTGTATATTACTACTAGGGAATCAGTCTAACTTTAACTGTGCTTGTTCAATGAAGTTTTACTAGTCCAGCTTTCTCCATTAATATATACTGATTACCACAAAAGCGTTCAATTGTGCTGAAAGTGGTGTTAATCATCAATCAATCAATCAATCCATTGATTACATATAAACAACAGCTGTATAAAATCTCCCTTATGCTGCATTTATATTTTGCAAATTAGTGATTGAATTGAAAAATTATCTAAACATTTGACAAATAATATCTTTACTTTGTATTTATCAATTTCATATCTGAGGTTAGTAAGATTAGAGTATGAAAAATCTGTATTCTATAATTGTTTGTGTTTAGGTGAATCTAAGACGTCAAAAGATGATGAAGAATCAGAAGACAATGGTGATATCATGCCCACTGGTTATGTTGTGGGTATAACACAGAGGAACTGGAGAGAATATGTGGCTGCCTTTGCTCAAGATGAGGTATATTTCAACATCAACTGCAAAAAAGGAAAGACATTTTTGTCTCCCACCATTAGGTAGTAAATTCTGGATTTTGTGGTAATAATAATTTCTGGATTGAAGTCTATATGCTATCTTTATTTTGTTGAACTCAAACAATTACTCACTTTTACCTGAAAAATCTGAGGTATGCATGGCCCCCAATGAATAGTGAAGAATCATAAGTAACTTGATGCAATAGGAATTTTAAAAAGTAAAATGTTTTATGAATTAATTGTGTTATTCTCCTTACAGAAAACAGGGCAGAAAGGAGGAAAAGTGCTTGTTATCCCATGGGATTATAGAATCCCTAAGATAAGAATAAGCACAAGACAGGTTGAGAAGTTAAAGGATGACAGAATCATTGTAAGAATTGACTCATGGGATATAGACTCACAATATCCAAATGGACATTTTATAAGAAGTCTTGGTAAAATTGGAGAACTGGAAACAGAGATATCTGCCATTCTGATAGAAAATAACATTAGTGTCCCACCATTCTCAGATGCTCAGGTAAAGTATGATTACATACAATCTTAGTTCAAAGAAGAAGATATTTTGATTAACCTTGTGTGTGTCTGTTTGTTGACATTTCTGTCATGATTTCAACAGCATCTTTAAGTCATATTTTTTTTTTATATAAGGCACCACTGTTTCCTAATTATTATTGAAATAAGAAATATGTAAACTGCATAACATTTTTTAAAGATTAACACATTTTGTAAGAGTGACAAAAGTCATAAATTAACTTCTTTTCATTTGCTTTGTTCTAAAAGTTTTTAACATCTTAAAAAAAACATTTAATCAAATGAAATTTAATTTCCCTAAACAGATGAAAGAATTACCTGTAGACACACCTGAAAACCCTTGGAAGATAGAAGATGTAGAACTAAAGAAGAGAAGAGATCTCCGTGATAGCCATTTGATTTTCAGTATAGATCCCAAAGGCTGTGAAGATGTCGATGATACATTGTCAGTTCGGTAAATGGCATATTTTTTACCCAAATAAGCCCAGTATTCTTTGGCGACAATAATTATTATTTATAAGGTCAATTATAAATTAGCTGTTTACAAAACTTTTTTTTTCAAAATAAAAGGATTTTCAACAGCATGTATAGACTTAGCTGTATTTGGCAAAACCCTTTAGAATTAAGGTCCTCAATGCTCTACAACTTTAATTAGACTTTTCAACTATTTTTTATTTGAGACTTACTGATGAGCTTTTTAAAAACTTAATTTAACATATGTCTGGCTTACAAAATTTCAATCCTGCTATCTATGATGAGTTTATTATACAATAAAAGAATGCTAACATATGTTCTTTAAAGGAATTTCTTCACTTTTTCAGTCATTTAGAAAACGGTAATATTGAGTTAGGAGTCCACATTGCTGATGTTACCCACTTTGTAAAGCCAGGATCTCTGACTGATCAGGAGGCTAAGAAAAGATCAACAACTGTTTACCTAGCAGATAGAAGATATGATATGTTACCTGGGATACTTAGTGCTAACCTGTGCTCACTAATTAGTGGGGTAGACAGGTAAGTTACCTAAAAAGTGGTATAGTCATTGTGTTTCATTGTTTACCTATTGCATCACTTGGTTTTATAATACATGTACTAGGGATTCATTTATTTTTGTCGGTACCATTTTTCATGGATTGAGGAACAATTGCATCTTCTTGGATATTTAATGTCAAGGTTTTCTCAAAGTCTGTGTACAATTCAATAGCAAATGCATACTTCTTTGAACATTTACATTTGTGTTTCACCTGTATCAACAAAATCCATGAAAATTGGTATCCAAGAAATAATAATGAATCCATAGTAATAAAATATGTTTATTAGACAGGAATGCTCAGTATATACACAGTACTTATTTAAATATTGCAATATAAAGTAATTGTCTTTCATAAGCTCATCCTTCTTCACAGCTGGAAAGATTCTGATGAAACTTTACCAGCACACTACCTAGGAATATTATCTCTTTATGACATGATAAAGAGGAGATAATAAAGATTTATTACTTTTAAAGTATTGCAATTTGTGGACCACAGTGGTATTAGTCTCTTATAAGCTCATCTCCTCAGACAGATATTGATAGACTTTTAAATGTTGTAATTTGCTACCTGAGCAAGGAATATTATCCTTTTACTAAGTGGTAAAGAGGATTCTTTCTTCTAGAAAACTGTAAAATTGTGTTTACTCCATTACCTTTTTGGTAAAGTTATATAGTCTTAGTTATTAAAATTTGAAATATCTTCTAGTATTGCATAGTAGGGGTATTCTTTTGTGAGTTCACTCACAGCACTAGGTTTTATTTTATTTGTTGAATTGACAAGCGATCAGAAGATATCCACTTTTCTCAGTAAATTTCAAATAGGTTCTCTGTAAATTATACCAATATCAGTGTCATAAGTACAGGAACTCCTTGATAAACTACTTATTTATTGTAATAAATGGAATATAGAAGTGAATATTAACAAAACGAAAGTTGTTGTATTCAAAAATGGCTGGCAACCCGTAACTGCAAAATTTTTCTATAACAACGAAGAACTAGAAATTGTCGATTCGTATATATATCTTGGTATGCTGATACAATGTAATGGAAAATTTTTAAAAACACAGAAGAGATTAGCCTTACAAGGTTCACGATCTTTGGCAGCTCTGAATAATTCTACAAATGGTTTATACTTGACGAAGAAAAAGAAATGTGATTTGTTCGATAGTATGGTTGCGTCTGTGATAAATTATGCCTCGGAAATTTGGGGTTTCCATCGTGGAAATGATGTTGAAATTATTCATAACCGTTTTTGTCGATCTATTTTGAAACTGGGTAAAAGTACGCCAAATGTATTTTTATATGGCGAACTAGGGCGTTTGCCAATGTATGTAATAAGAAAACAAAAAGTTTTAAAATACTGGTTAAAAATTGTAATTTATAAACCACTTATTGTGTATGATATCTATATATTGTTACTCAGAGATGCAAATACTGGTAAAACTAATTGGGTTTCTAATGTTCGTGACCTATTGTTTAGTATTGGTTTAAACTTTGTATGGTACCAGCAGTCTGGTATGAATATATCATTAGATGTAATAAAAACTAGATTAAAAGATCAATATATTCAAAGCTGGTCTGCATCTATGCAGGACTGTGAGAAACTTACTATGTACAGAATTTTAAAATTAGATTTTTGTTTTGAAGATTACGTAGATTATAACTATAATTCACATTTTTTCACAAAGCTACGTAGTGGTACTATGAAGTTAAATGTTGAGATAGGCCGTTATACAAATATACTAAGAGAAAACAGATTATGTACTTGCTGTAATATGAAAAGTGTTGAAGATGAGTACCATTTTACTCTAGTGTGTCCTGCGTATAGGCATGAACGACTGCAGTTTTTACCAAATTATTACTGTTCATGGCCAAATGTGACAAAACTTATGTATTTGTATCAAACCAAATCTAGATCTTTAGTTGGAAAATTATGTAATTATTTGAAATCTGCCTGGCAGATTAGATCACATTTAATAAGTTGATCATTTTTCTATTGTACTATCTTATGAAATTGTTCTCTGTTGTTTATTGTGTGTCACAATGTAAATATGTTTGTGTTGCTATAGCATGTAACTACTGCTTTGCAAATAAAGAATTCATTCATTCATTCAAGTAACTATGTAGATGTTCCAATTACAAACCATTACAATGTAACAATACAATTACAATGTAACAATTACAATGTAAGAAAGACAATGTAACAAAGTCAATGTAATAATTACAATGTAATAATTCAGCATAACTTAGTCTTAGTGGAATTTTAAGGGAAAGATAGCATATAAAATGTTGGAATTATGGCATAGTTTACATTTTCTTTTCTTGATAACTTACAAGATGTATGAAAGTGACATGATTGAATTTGTTGAAAAATACTGTGGATTCAGTTTTATACCAATTTTGTGGCTCTTGTTGATACTGGTGATCCACGAGTTCAAATGTTTAACAAATTACAAATTTTCTAAAGGCTTTGTATTATGCAAAGATTGGAGAAACCACAAATCAAATATCCATTAAATTGCAAGTTTCCCTCAATCCATGAAAAGTGATACAGATGAAAATAAATGAATCCACAGTATAGTGAATCAAATCAACATGTTTATGAATGTCCATTTAGAAGTTCACTTTCTTTGTTTTAGGTATGCAGTGAGTGTTATCTGGGAGTTAGATTCAAAATATGAAGTAGTGGATGTATGGTATGGGAAAACAATTATAAGATCACAATATAAACTATTTTATGAGGTAAGTTTAGATATTAAAGTTGTCTTTTTTTACTATCCAGTAAAGGAAGCTTTTGTGCAGTTGGACATTAAAAGCTGATAAAAAATTCACCCTCAGTAAATGATTTAAACTAAATTTTGCATAAAGAACTCTTTTAAAATTGGACCATCTTCTTCTAAGCTGACTTGTCCAAAAAAAAATCAAATTGTCAAAAAAACAGCATAAATTTGCCTTTTACTGACTAGTGGGATTTCATTTCATGCTGGAGAAAGATTTAATGCGATATTAATTTAAAAGTCTTTAAGCTATCAATGTTTTAATAGTCAAACACATGTAAAACACATTTTAGCGTTATAATCTATAATATCTATTTTTATTTAGCTTGCTCAGTTAGTGCATGATGGAGCCTCCAAAGCTGAGATTGTAGACAATGTACCAGAACTTCAGGATTTATCAGGAGAACAGTTAGCAACAAAGTATGTATTGACAGATTTATGAGGACATGATATAATATGTAAATCTCTTATTGAAGCAGGGTGTTCTTGTGTTCTTTTCTAATGCTAGTTTAACTAGGCAGTCTCCTAAAATGATGTTGATATTGATATGAGCATTTTCTGTCTCTGAATTTGATTGGACTTTTGGTAAAAGGATATGACACTCTACCTGAATAGTTTCTGGGTCGTTTTTAACACAAGGAGTAACATTTTGGAAGACTGTCTATGATAGTAGTGGGCATTATTTTTCTGATCTGTGTGTCTGTTCATTTTTCCATCTATCTATCTGTTAGTCTATACTGTATCAGCTTAAAATGTTTGGCTAATTTAGTTTACCATGAAGGTTGGATAATATTAACTTGAAACTAAGTACAACTGTTTATTTGTTTATTATGTGAACTTCATAAATTAATGTTTTGACTCTGATTACATAGTTTACTAAGCATAGAAATGAAATAGTAAGAATTAATACATTCTCATATTGAAATGTATGGTAAAAGTAGTTTACCATAGAGTATTCATAAAATAATTTTGAAATTTAAAATTTGAGTATGGAAATGGGGAATATGTTCAAGAGACAACAACTTGTCCAAAGAACAGACAACAGCTGAAGGCCACCAATAGGTCTTCAATGCAAAAATCACGCACCTGGAGGTGGTCCTCAGTTGTGGCCTAAATAATTACACACAAGACTAATAAAGGCCAGAGGCTCCTGACTTGGGACAGGCGCAAAAATGCAATGGGGTTAAACATGTTTTGTGATATCTCAACCCTCCTCCTATACCTCTAGCAAATGTAGAAAAAAACCACATAGCAATACACACAGTTAATATCAGTTTAAAAAAGGTCAGAGTCGAATGTCAGAAAAGGTAACAAAAGAAACTAAGCAAAATGACGATGATACATATATGAACAAAGGACCACTAGCAGTCACTTACATGCCAGCTCCAGACCTCAATTAAAATGATTGAATGATTAAGTATATGAAAATCAAGTACAATCCCTCCCGCTAGGAGTTCAGTATCTTACCATAAAAAAATATATAAGAAGAACATAACCAGTATCATGCAAAAAACTAGCCTGTATATTGTAAGATGAACTTTTAAAACTATGAGATAAATTACAATTTTGTTCCTGATTTTACTGTACACTGAACAAGGATGTAAAAAAGTGTGAGTGGGACATTAATAATAAGTCCTATGGATGCTTATTGTTCACAAATGAATCTTATTGTTCACAAATGAAGCAATTGTATTTAAGCTGAGCTTTTTTGCAAGTTTCATATCATGGACATGTCAAAATTTTTGAATTGAGCAGCAAACACTAAAAATAATGGCTGGCATTAAGTAATGACATAAGCTAATCTGTTACTTAAAACAAGATAATTTAAAAAGAGTAGATACAAGATGGAGAAAAATCAAATTCTTGATGGAATAGAATTTTAGAATGGAAGGCAAGATGAAAATTTGGAAGATTTGCATGTAGGGATTTAGAGGGAAAAAATACATAGTAAAGATGAAGTTGAAATATTGAAAAAAGTTGTTTTCAAAATATATAAACTTTATCAACCATTGTATGGTCATGTCATGCTTCGGTGATTCTCTATATAATCAACCAAAGGAGTAGGTTCAGTAAGACCCCTTTTTGGCCCAAAATATAGCAGTTTTACAAAATTGTGATAATGTTATCATGAATCTATTTATTTGAAAATAGAATGATTCTGCTACATAAATATGGGCTGTTTTTTATAATACAATGCACATATATCGGGTACTAGCATCATAAAGTCATGCTAAATTACTGAAATCTTCACAAAATTAGCATTTTAGTTAAATTTTAGACGCATTCGTGTTCATTCATAATATTGAAATGCAAGTTGTATTTGACGATAATACATAATATATATAAAGGTTGAGGATGAACACGGATGGGGCCACATTCATTTTTGACAAAAACCATCTGAAAAGTGACGATTTTTGGCAAATTTGATAGATTCTTTTTGAATCTGCTGATGGGAACACTTTGAAAGCATCAACGCCAGACATAGTTGAAGTTTGTATTAATATTTTTAATTGCTGAAAACAATAATGATTAATACAAGTATAAAATGTTCTGTTTGTGGGTAACAATTGCATGAAATGCAACTAAAACCATAATGGTACTGACTTTATATCTAAATCTTCAATGGTTTACTACTACCTTTCTTACATCAAACAAAATTGTGTAGTGAAATGATCATCCTGTATATGTTATCCAATTAAGTTATTATAAATGATAAGTTATATTTAGTTATTTACGTTACAATATGATGTGTATTTGAATTACCAAACTTATCAAGAAGAATATTTTTTTTATTAAAATTTACATGGCATATGAATCTGTTAAAAATAGTTTCAACTATAAGGAGTTATTATATGACCATTGATTTTCTACTTTTAGTCTTTGTTAAATTGGCACTTTTCAAGAAATAAAAAATCATGGTGCTTGTCTGCAAAAATATGCAGAGATAATTACCTAAAACTGTCAAAATCAACACGTTTTTCATATGAAACTGGGTGTGAGGTATTATGACTTGATGGTTTTACCTAAAAATGTACAATCCCAAACAAAGGAAGATAACTCTAACTCATATTTCTAATTTGCCTACCTATATACAAATTTATTTAAAAAAAATGCAATATAAAGTCAATCTTTATCCTTCAGTGATCACAAGCACTTTGATTATTAGTTTAATCTCGCCCTTGTTATTTTATTTTACCTGCCTTGTTCTTATTCTTATTTGTATTTAAATCAGAGTCATTAACTTCGTTAAAGTAGAGTACATACCAAAATGAGAAGGATCAAAATCTGAAAAAACTTTTTAAAGCAGACTTCTGAATAATGTATCTGTCCCAATTCAGGAACCGTGTAATTGGTTGGCCGATGTGATATCTCAAGGTTTCTTCTACTGTGGATTCATTTATTTTCGTGGGTACCAATTTTCATGGTTTGAGGAAAACTTACATATTAGTGGATATCTAATTTCGTGGTTTTGGCAAAATCTATTCTCATTCCTTTAGAAAATTTGTAATTCGTTGAACATTTGAATTTATGGTTCTCCTTTTCCCACGAAATCCATGAAAATTGGTATCCAACGAATATTAATGAATCCACAGTATATGGAGACTTTGGTGTTGATGACTGATCTTTCAATCATTTTTTTCTTGACTCTACCAAGTAGTGGAGTCAAGACTAAGTTTGCTGTTGCAATCAGTGGAAACAAATTGTTAAAGTTAGTGATTAAGTTAGTTTAAGGGGAACTACTAATAATTTTTCAATTTTTGCTATGCTTTTGTATCATCATTGGTACATCTTATTTCCATGAAGGTAATTCTAATCTGCCCCCTGTGTAATTGTCTATTGACTTGAACTATTGCTTACTGATAGTTTAAATATTATATTTTGTGATAAGGTCAGTTTAAGGGGAACATTACTGGTAAGTCAATATTATTTGCTTTGCAGTTAAAAATCAGCATAAGCACATCTTACATCCATGAAGATCATTTTGATCTGCCCTGTCTGTTATGATCTATTGACTTTTGCATAGTATACACAATAAGGTCTTTAATTAGGTCAGTTGTGGATGAACAACTAATGGTCAGTCTAAGATATTTGGTATGAAGTTGTGTAAGCATTTGCACTCATTTCAAAGGAGACAATATGGCCCTGACTGGTTACAATAAAGGTTCATTGATTTGATAACTTTTGCATAGTTTTCATGTTGAAAGTTTGTGGTAATGTCAGATTAACAATGTTTAAGGGGTAGGTCAGATATAAAAAATGTTTGAGGGGAACCACTGATGATAAGCCCATAATATTTGGTGTGCAGTTATATCAGTATTACCATATCTCATATACTAAAAGTTTAAACTATTTAAGTCAAATGCATTTTATATCCAGCTGTATTAACATTTGCACATCTTATTTCCATGGAGATAATTGGGCCTGTTCCTTTAGTCATGGCAGTTTGGCTATGAATGTTTCAATATTTTGCATTTTACTATTATTATATATCATACAGACAAGACAGGGTTCTGTGTCGACATTTCATTTTTCAATTTAGTCATATCCAGAAATCGCCACTTTGCTTATTTGAATATTATACCAAAGAAATCGGATACGGGTCACGGAAATTACATTAAAATGATAGGGAATTTTGAAAAAATGTCTGTTTTAATTTTGATTTAAGTGATTGACAGGTTGCCGGGGCAGAAAATTAATATACACAACAATATACACCATTTAAACGAAACATCATGACTGTTGTTGCAAAAAAACAGGTTCCTGAGCTATTTTAAAAATCGAAGCGAGAGGCTTTTAACATTGTAGTGTAAAATACAGGCTAAAATGGCTGAAACATCAAATTTGCCAACTTCGTGTTGAAAATTGGCTTACAAAGTTATTACAAAAACAGGTTGCTTGGTGAAATTTGAAACTTTAATTTCCAAAGAATAAGTAAGTCCAAACCTTGTATGTGTAGTCGTTGAACTCTAGGTTCCCACGTAAAATTAAAATGTCATTATTTCAAGAAGAATAAACTCACGAAAGCAAGAAAAATTCACTAAATTCGCGTTCATTGTTTTGATTTTGACCGCCTGACAACTTTACGGAAATATCTAAGTGATTGTAAATCAAGACTCTGTAACAGGCAACTTATAATATCCGTGTTTTAAAGATTTTAATGATATCAAGCCTATCAAGCCAGTCCAGTTCAAACTACTATCATTGGTACATTATTCTCATTTACATATTATGAATATTAATTAGCAAAACCACTACTAATTTCTGGCTATGTTACAATTTAGTATACCCAAAAAGATTAAGACTATAAGCTTGACATATTGCATAGACAGCTTTTTTGTTTAAGAAATAATTTCCTTCATGTCATGCTCTATGCTCATTTTAACATGGGTAGGCATTATATTTGTCGATATTTTACACTGAGCGTTAGCGTTGGTCAAATATAATGCCTACTCATGTTAAAATGAGCATAGAGCATGACATGAAGGAATTATTTTGATTCTAATAGGACAAATACATCATTTTTATAGGTAGAAGCGTACGAAAATATCGTAAAAATGTTTGGCTTTTCCCGTTTCCTCCCTAAGGAGTATGTGCATTATATTTGATATTTGATGAGTTTCAAAACTACGAGCAGGGTAAATATATGTTGTTTTATAAAAATATATGATTAAAGTTTATTTTAGCTGCTTAAATGTATATTTTAAAAGGATAACGATGAGAATAACGTTAATATACACAGTAAGTTCATGCGCATGTGTCAAACATATTTTGTGCTCAAAGCGTAATAAGGACGTGATATTAGAATAAAGAACAAATGTTGGCCTATGTAGATGTCTTTTGGTTATTTGGGATGTTGCATGGTTTGTTTCCCATAAATCTCCTTTTATTCCATACATATGATTTATTCAATATTGTATTAGCAATTGCAGAGATAGAATGATGTCTATGGTCTTGAAGAGACAGCTCATTCTCAAACCATGCCTCTTTTGGGGAGATTTTCAGGAAGACTCAAAGTAACGGGAGGGGAAGTACAGAATTTTAGTATCAGTTTATTACTCTAAACCCTTTAAAAGTTTCAAGCATATAAATGTTAAAAAAATATGCTGCACAACCCTGTGTTTGAAACAATTGTAAAAAGTAAAAGAGGTACAGTTTTAGACATAAAAGGATGTCAAATGGTAAATGCAAGTAAGAACTCATCTTCGCTAGCCAAGGGTTACGAAGATGGTAAGAACTGAATTAATATTCTAATATCACGTCCTTAAAATTTTTTTACAAGTAAAAATTGAAATTTAAAATTAATTAAGTAGACTCTATTTAAATTTAATTCAATTGGTTACAAAAAAATTACTATTTATTTTTTATTATCACTTATGTCTTAACTATGCTTGTGATCATTTTTTTTTATTTTTTTTTTTTATCTTTTTGTGCATTGCATAGCACACATTTCTAGCCAGAGTTTCAATGTTTTCATAAACAGTTGCAATCAAATAGCAGTACAATAAACATGTCGAATCCAATGTAAAATTCGTTTTCATTACAAAATTGGATTATTTCCCTTGTATTAGCTTCTATCAAACTATCATCTTTATTTCATTTCTTTTTCAACATATTGTAATAATTTATTTAACAAACTGTACTTAGTAGCAAATTTAATTTAGAAAATAATAAAGATTAACAATTGACAATTACGATGGTGTTTTATTTACAATTCTCAAATCCATATAGGACCAATGTACAGAGAAAGTCTTTAGAAATTCATATACTTAATTTGACCTCATTGCAATTGTCATCAGGTAGAGTTAATTCTTACCTGCGGGGCTTCGGCCCTTCAGACACATGATGATTTTGGGCGATGAGTTACCTGTGACTTACAACCCACAGACCCACTGGGACTTGCAACGCTCAGTGGGCCTAGTCTGATCATCTACCTGGTGACATTTCTATTTTAAAAAACATTAATAAACGTTACTAAAAGCTGTTCTTGCACTAATCATCAAGTCAATCAGTAGTATTAATTTGTGGAAGCCTATGAATGTTTAAATTGGACACTTTTCTTTATTGATATATTCATAAACACTGTCTGTTATT
Organism: Mytilus trossulus; assembly: GCF_036588685.1. Lineage (NCBI taxonomy): Eukaryota > Metazoa > Mollusca > Bivalvia > Mytilida > Mytilidae > Mytilus > Mytilus trossulus. The sequence goes on from NC_086373.1 coordinate 83,410,868, forward strand.
TAGTTTCATGCAACATTTATAAAAACAACAAAAATATTGAAGAAAATTTTTTTAAGACATCACAAATTGATAAATCTGTCTTACTATTAATTGTATGAACCTGCACAAAAAATTTCATTTTGATTCTCTAGTAAAATCATTTGGTACTTAAAGCAACATTAAACATCTTTGATGACATGTAAAAAATTACATGCCTATTAAAATGCAACTAATTTAAAGACAAATTTAACAGGGAACTAATTTATTATATCACAGAAAATAATTATTTCCAAAGCGTCTGTCTGTCTGTCTGTCTGATTTAATTACCATGTCATTGTTGTTTATTGTTGTTTTAGAATAGATGAGTTGGTATTAGCTGTTAATCAATTGATGACCATAGCAAGGCAACTGAAGAGAAAGAGGGTCAGAGGAGGGGCATTAGAACTAGAAAGTGTTGAAGTTCAAGTTCAGTTGTCTGAGACAAAAAGTGTGGAGGATCTTACCCCAAAAGATGTTAGTCATGTTTTATCGAAAAAATCTCTAGAAGTTTATCAATGATATGTGTTATGAACATGAAATCAATTATAAGTTTTTTATACACATTTTTGGTACTTGAATCACTTTGTATACACATTATTGGTATTTGAATAAGTTTTTATACACATATTTGGTATTTGAAGAAGTTTTTATACACATTATTGGTATTTGAATAAGTTTGTATACACATTATTGGTATTTGGATGCCATTGCAGTACATTCCAATATTCCAATAAAACTTTGACTTCATTAAAGATGATGTCTAGCAACACAATGCAACAGCGATTGTTAAAGGTGTCAAAAGATAAGTTCAAAAAGAAAGACAAAAATGATAAGATATGATCTATATTTTCATAAAAAAGTCCTTTACATTTTTTACTTATTGTTTGCTTTACTCTATAAAAGATATGGTTAATGTTTCTAACTGGGATAGTCAATATTACTGGTAGATTTTAATGTTCTTTTCCCTATCTGATTACATGATCCCTTTCAAAATCACTGCCTTATGAAACATTTACTGACAATATATATAACAGTATCGGGTTAAAGGCAGAAAAATATAAACTTTAAAATGAGTAACTGGAGGGAATGTTTTTTTTCAACCCTTTAATTATTTTGTGCCAAATAAAAAAAAATAGCAAATATCATTTGTATACTGATTGTATAATTTTTTAAAAAGGGGGACAAGCTTAGGAACCAAATGTTATTATATTTGTGATATAGCACTGCATGTCTTTCTAAAACTAAGTTAGACATCTTATTTCGAAATAGCCAGTGATAGATTATAAAGTGACATCTCTATAGCACAAAAAAATATTAGCATTTTCCATTACTATAACCTAACAATGATGTACATTTATATTTTTTTCTACAGCATATGGAGATACATGATACTATAGCTGAATGTATGATATTTGCCAACCATTGGGTCGCTAAGAAGATAGCAGAATCATTTTCTCAGTGTGCATTAGTAGGTGGAGAAATCAAATATTTTGTATTCAAAGAAATAAAAAAATAAATTAAAAAATGTTACTTGTTAAGATGTACCACGTTTTGAATATGAATTTATTTAAGTAAACATAATCAACATGCAAATCTTTGAAAGAAGTAAGCAATACTTTATTGCATATTTTAGAAATTGAAATTCACAAATATTTCACAAATATTTTACAAATTGAAAGTAAAGTTATACACAAACTAATGATGCAACCATTGCCATTGACAATGACATGTAAATTTAAAAGAAAAGAAAATGTTAATATTTTTTTTTTAGTACATGTACTGTCTTTTCGTATGTCTTAGGTATTTAAGTGTAAATTTTACTTCAGCTTAGACATCACCCTTTACCAAGAGACAACCAATTTGGAAATTTGAAGAGCTGTGCTGAAGTGAAAGGATTTGCAGTTGACATCAATTCTAATAAAACATTGGCAGAATCATTAGATAAATGTGTAGACCCTGCAGATAGTATTGTTAATAAGGTACAATATCAATTCCAAAATTTCCTCTAAAACCCATGTAGTTTACATGTTCTTATACTAGTTGTAAACTTCAGCAAAGTACAATCTATTATTCATGTGTTTACAAATCAATTTTAATTTCAATGTTATTTGTACAGATTGATTGGAAAATTACGAAAAAATCTATTTTGACCAGGTTGACAATACAAGACAAAGTACAACCTTGAAACAGAAACACATGATGTAACCAGCAATGACAAGTATGACGAGTCCCCTGTCTAATTCAATCAATTCTAAAAAATGTGCCAAACTACTTTATCAGTTAGAATTCTGCACTCATACTGTTTATTGACTTTGATCTTTAAGAATTATTCACCTATTTTCTCGTATTATTTATTCATTCAAAAGCATTCTTTTCACTTCTGTTTGAAGACATTACAATCTGAACCAATTCTGAACTTCCTGACACCTTGCTTCATTAGATGCTGTTTTTATGACAACAAACAAATGTAATGGATCAAAATGAAAAGATCTTCATGTTTTTCATTTTGGACAACTTAAAAGATTATATTAATTAATTTAAATTTGGACAAAAATGTCTATTTTACAGTTATTGAGAACACTGGCGACACAGGCCATGTCCAATGCAGCATATTTCTCAACAGGATCTTTGCCTAATGACCAGTTCTTCCATTATGGTCTTGCTTTAGACCTCTATACTCATTTTACATCACCAATCAGAAGATATGCAGATGTTGTTGTGAGTATAACCTTTGTACTGCTTCATTTTAAAGAAGTTCCCTATTCTTTCCAATAAGTAAGTCAACATTTGCTATTGGCACAGCATTATGATCATATAAAAATATTCACTGTCCCTATCAATGGTTTATGTTTGCTAAGCTTTACTTTTTGATGTGTTATTTTATTTTAAAAGTAAGAAGATGTGGTATGCTTGCCACTGGCATGACTATCTATATACCAAAGGTCTAAAATATTATGGGTAAATTCATTTGTTTACTAGTATTTATATGATACACTCAGTTTTTTAGTGCATATGAATGAAAAAAGATGTTTGATAAACATTACTGAGAAAGCAGTGCAACAAAAGTCTGGTTAAAATTAACTTCTAGAGGTCAACAAACAGTTTTGCATTATGTTTTTTGAAACAACATGACATTTTTTTATAACTTTATTATATGTGTACTTTTGCAGATAAAATGAATTGATAAATAATTAGAAAACTGCTATGATTGATTATGACTTGAAATCTGTGTATGACACTTATATGAGATTTTGTTTGTTCTTTGCATACTTTATTGGAAGAGACTAAAAAAGCATCTGTATTTTCAGGTTCACAGACAATTGATGGCTGCAGTTGAAGCAGCAGATAAGCTAGAGATACCAGGAAACAAAGAGTTGAGTGAATTGAGTGATCATATCAATCAAAAACACAGGGTAAATAAAATAATTTCAGCTTTGATTATTTTCACTTTTGTTATTGTTTAGGAGAGAGATTTTGTTTAACATATTTCAAGCAGTGGTCACCATCATATATGAAATAACCATACACTGTCTTAGAATAAAATAAGAATATTTGTATGAGGCTAATGAACAGGTAAAAGTAGATCCTGGCAATTCATTTGTATCCTGTTTTGTCCCCAACTACAATTCAGTGATGTTAACATTCTGTTTACCTGTAATCCTATCTAGATATAAATTTTCTACACGAACATTTTGATCACATCACAAACAAGGCTTTGTATAGTTAGTGACTGTATATCACAAAATGTGTGTACAGTTTTGAATACAATTTTACTGTACAAAAAGCAGAGTTACAATAACTATATACTGAATGATAAGTTGATGTATTAAAAATTGCAGGCCTAACAGTATGCCCAGAGAGATTCACAAGAACTGTTCCAATGTCTCTATTTTATATTGTAGGCCTCACAGTATGCCCAGAGAGATTCACAAGAACTGTTCCAATGTCTCTATTTTATATTGTAGGCCTCACAGTATGCCAAGAGAGATTCACAAGAACTGTTCCAATGTCTCTATTTTATATTGTAGGCCTCACAGTATGCCCAGAGAGATTCACAAGACCTGTTCCAATGTCTCTATTTTATATTGTAGGCCTCACAGTATGCACAGAGAGATTCACAAGAACTGTTCCAATGTCTCTATTTTATGTTGTAGGCCTCACAGTATGCCCAGAGAGATTCACAAGAACTGTTCCAATGTCTCTATTTTATATTGTAGGCCTCACAGTATGCCCAGAGAGATTCACAAGAACTGTTCCAATGTCTCTATTTCATTCTGTAGGCTCCACATTATGCCCAGAGAGATTCACAAGAACTGTTCCAATGTCTCTATTTTATATTGTAGGCCTCACAGTATGCCCAGAGAGATTCACAAGAACTGTTCCAATGTCTCTATTTTATATTGTAGGCCTCACAGTATGCCCAGAGAGATTCACAAGAACTGTTCCAATGTCTCTATTTTATATTGTAGGCCTCACAGTATGCCCAGAGAGATTCACAAGAACTGTTCCAATGTCTCTATTTTATATTGTAGGCCTCACAGTATGCCCTGAGAGATTCACAAGAACTGTTCCAATGTCTCTATTTTATATTGTAGGCCTCACAGTATGCCCAGAGAGATTCACAAGAACTGTTCCAATGTCTCTATTTTATATTGTAGGCTTCACATTATGCCCAGAGAGATTCACAAGAACTGTTCCAATGTCTCTATTTTATATTGTAGGACTCACATTATGCCCAGAAAGATTCACAAGAACTGTTCCAATGTCTCTATTTTATATTGTAGGCCTCACATTATGCCCAGAGAGATTCACAAGAACTGTTCCAATGTCTCTATTTTATATTGTAGGCCTCACATTATGCCCAGAGAGATTCACAAGAACTGTTCCAATGTCTCTATTTTATATTGTAGGCCTCACAGTATGCCCAGAGAGATTCACAAGAACTGTTCCAATGTCTCTATTTTATATTGTAGGCCTCACAGTATGCCCAGAGAGATTCACAAGAACTGTTCCAATGTCTCTATTTTATATTGTAGGCCTCACAGTATGCCAAGAGAGATTCACAAGAACTGTTCCAATGTCTCTATTTTATATTGTAGGCCTCACAGTATGCCCAGAGAGATTCACAAGAACTGTTCCAATGTCTCTATTTTATATTGTAGGCCTCACAGTATGCCCAGAGAGATTCACAAGAACTGTTCCAATGTCTCTATTTTATATTGTAGGCCTCACAGTATGCCCAGAGAGATTCACAAGAACTATTCCAATGTCTCTTATTTTATATTGTAGGCCTCACAGTATGCCCAGAGAGATTCACAAGAACTGTTCCAATGTCTCTATTTTATATTGTAGGCCTCACAGTATGCCAAGAGAGATTCACAAGAACTGTTCCAATGTCTCTATTTTATATTGTAGGCCTCACAGTATGCCCAGAGAGATTCACAAGAACTGTTCCAATGTCTCTATTTTATATTGTAGGCCTCACAGTATGCCAAGAGAGATTCACAAGAACTGTTCCAATGTCTCTATTTTATATTGTAGACCTCACAGTATGCCCAGAGAGATTCACAAGAACTGTTCCAATGTCTCTATTTTATATTGTAGGCCTCACAGTATGCCCAGAGAGATTCACAAGAACTGTTCCAATGTCTCTATTTTATATTGTAGGCCTCACAGTATGCCCAGAGAGATTAACAAGAACTATTCCAATGTCTCTATTTTAAATTGTAGGCCTCACAGTATGCCCAGAGAGATTCACAAGAACTGTTCCAATGTCTCTATTTTATATTGTAGGCCTCACAGTATGCCCAGAGAGATTCACAAGAACTGTTCCAATGTCTCTATTTTATATTGTAGGCTTCACAGTATGCCCAGAGAGATTCACAAGAACTGTTCCAATGTCTCTATTTTATATTGTAGGCCTCACAGTATGCCCAGAGAGATTCACAAGAACTGTTCCAATGTCTCTATTTTATATTGTAGGCCTCACAGTATGCCCAGAGAGATTCACAAGAACTGTTCCAATGTCTCTATTTTATATTGTAGGCCTCACAGTATGCCCAGAGATATTCACAAGAACTGTTCCAATGTCTCTATTTTACATTGTAGGCCTCATAGTATGCCCAGAGAGATTCACAAGAACTATTCCAATGTCTCTATTTTATATTGTAGGCCTCACAGTATGCCCAGAGAGATTCACAAGAACTGTTCCAATGTCTCTATTTTATATTGTAGGCCTCACAGTATGCCCAGAGAGATTAACAAGAACTGTCCTAATGTCTCTATTTTATATTGTAGGCCTCACAGTATGCCCAGAGAGATTCACAAGAACTGTTCCAATGTCTCTATTTTATATTGTAGGCCTCACAGTATGCCCAGAGAGATTCACAAGAACTATTCCAATGTCTCTATTTTAAAGGCAGAGATTCCAATGATAAATGTTGCATTGTGGATGCAGTCATCTTTCAACTGAGGAATAACGGTGTTTATGTATTTATTCCAAGGTAACATTGATATATGTAAGGTTTAATTCACCAAAGTTCTGGCCACCGTTTCACAAAGCCTTCGTAAGTTTACATGTCATCGTAAGCCCATCGTAAATAAATCGTAGGATTTACAGCCGTTTCACAAAGCCATCGTAAGTTAAGATGATAGTAAATAATGCATAAATCCTATGCGTAACTTACTACAGCTATACCCAGTCGTAACTCCATCGTAGCTTTTCTACGAAAATGAATTAATCCATTTAACATGGCTGCAGCGTTCTTTATTCTTGGTCAAGATGCCTCAAATGTTAGAAGACGAAGAAGAATCGTCAATATTATAGAACTACACTTAATTAAAGTATATTTTCGTTTGATTATTTGTATATACAAGCAACTTACATAATGCAATTTCCAAATCCTAGGTATTTATAATCACTTTTTACTCATCTTATTTCCAAGTCAGGAATATGACAGTTCTTGTCCATTCGTTTTTGATGCGTTTTGTTTTTTGATTTTGACATGTGATTATGGACTTTCCAAATTGATTTTCCTGAGTTCAGTATTTTTGTGATTTTACTTTTTTTCCTACCGGCGTCCGTCTTGACAATTTGATAAATAGGCTTTCTATCACGTCCGCGTTCTGAAATCTATTTATAATTATATCACTACAGACACAGTGGTAATCGATAAAACGTTTATAGAAGGATGTTTTATTCCCATTTTAAAGCTATGTGTACAATATAAATCTGAAATCAGTGTTTCACAGTCAAACCAGATAATAATTATTCTTTGTAATTTCGTCCAAAAAAGAAATGTATTTTTTAAAATAAGAATATCGCAATAAATATCTGACTGTAATTAGTTTCGTGGTTATAGATGGAACTTATTGCAACTATTAAGATATATATTATATATGCCTTTCGAGTGACTATTTTTGGATCGAATTTAATGTAGATCATATATACCAAAACTAATAGAGGGTAAGCTGCAGATCAATAAGATTTTGTGTAGATGCGACATGTCTTCAAAAATTAATACAGTAGAAAAATAATTTGGAAGGGGGAGGGGAAGTTAAAGATTGAAAAGTGAGGCATTTTTTTCTGTTTACTTTATTATTTAATAGATCGAAACAAGTACCTGTGCACATCTCTCCTCGGTCCGTCTTCTTTTAAGCATATATGTTATTTAGGGAAAGAAAGACAATTATTCTATAGACAATAGCCGTTTGGATTTGTAGGTTATACGTTAATAAAACAGCAATCAAATGACAAAGACGAACTAAGAACATCCAGAAGGCAACATAGTATAGTATAGTTTTCAACAATATAGATAGATGTCTATGTTCTAGACCATATGAGTATTTGTACCGTACGCGTACTATTTCAAAATACACGGCATACGTCGGACTGTTCGCGTACGATCTGTCAGATTTTAAGGTCAAGTTTTAATGCAAATAAATATATTACAGATCAACACGACATAAATCTCGAATTGATATAAAAAAATCAATTGTAATTGGAATAAAAACTTATTGTTTTGACTATTTTAATAGGTCGCGTTTATTTAATATGGTAAGCGTCTGTATTTAGCATGAAATTCAATATTGCTCACTGAATTAAAGCCGACAAAATGTGGATGAAAAGTTAAAAAAATATTTAGGATTTTTTTCTAGAAAAAAAAAACAGCTAGTGAGACAACAGGTCAATTTCTAGTTTTAATATAAAAATAAAATTTGATAGAAACGATACAAAAACGATACAAAAAAATAACATTAAATAGCAACTCTCCAAATAATGTAACAATCTAGGAAAAAAAGGAAGAAGTCTAAATGTAAACAAAGTTATAATCATTTAAAATTACCAATTTTTAAATACATAAACGCGTATTCCCCGCTTTACGTAACACTACAAGAAACTTTCCTAGGAGCCATGGATTGCGAAATATCGTCTGTATATTTCTAAAATATTTACGTAAATTGATGGCGTCGTGTGTTAAAACATTTATCGGCCAATCAAATCGGTATATATTACACATGTATTTAATATTCACGGTTGGGAACCCCTCTAACCCGAACTCCTGCGTCGTAAAAATTACATGCTTTGCATATTCTTTAGCTTTTATATACTTAGTAGGCAACCCTTTTCATTGGTTGGTTGTAGCATAATATTCTAATGCACCGACTTTTAAAAGAGACCACCAAAACTCTACTTGTGGATCCTCTTATAGTATTAAGCATTCTATCCCATTAATAGGCGCTTGAATACTAGTACATGTACCAGATATTTATTTGAAATAACCCAAGATATCTGAGTTTGTGAATTAGGTTTACAGCATAGACGATAATACCCCCCCCCCCCCCCCCCCCCCCCAAAAAAAAAAGAGAGAAAAAAGAGAGAGAATATAAAGTAAATTTGACAAAATAACTATACTCTGCGTTTTCTGCATACCAAATTAAATATTGATATACGTATATCATTTGGAATGAAATGTTGGACTATTCCTTATCAGAACTGGTTCACTGATTTTAGCCATGCAAATTATGTTCATTTTAAATAAGCATCAGTATTTTTGTCCACTATTCGAGACTTACATGAAGTTAACCTTACATCCTTCTCCTACATTGTGTCAATAATAATTACAACAATGAAATTTCGTGAAAGAGTTCCGACAAAAATAACCATTGACAACAAAAAGCTCTGTACAGCTGAAAAAAAACCCATACAACAACTAGTCATACAATCAAAGAGCTATAATTCTCGATTTTTGGAACGAAGCATGCAAACAAAGAACAGAAACAGTTGAAGAGCTATCAGACCAAATAGAACCTAATAAATAGCCAAATCGTGCAGACGAAGATCAACTGTGTCTAATGGAGTTGAAACCTTATAAAAAAGAATGTTTGGTATGATTGCGGCAATGAGACAACTACCCACAAAATGACTCGAACATGAACAACTATAGGTCACCGTACGGCTTTCAACAATGAGCAAAGTCCATACCGCATAGTTGGCTATAAAAGGCCCCGATAAGACTGTAAAAGAATTCAAACGAGAAAACTAACGGCCTTATTTATGAACAAAAAACAAATATGTAACACATAAACAAACGACAACCGCTGAATTACAGGCTTCTGACTAGGAACATGCACATTAAATAATGTGATAATGTGATGGGGTTAAACATGTTAGCGGAATCGGCCAACCCCCCCCCCCCCCCTAACCTGGCCCGGACAGTGGTATTACAGTACAACATAACAACGAATTATAAAAATCAGTTGAAAAAGGCTTAACTCATCAGATGGACAAAATACATGTGGACAAGGCCGGGTACTTATACATCCCGACGAAAAAAGTCACAATGAATAGATCTGAGAGTACTTAGATTCTTTATAATTTGAAAATTTATATTCTTTCGCCGGAATGATTCATGCGTCCTAAGTTTGAGAGATCCATTATTCATTCCAATTTTTAAAAAAAATTAAAAAAATATATATTTTATATATTTTATATATAGATCTGGAAGACGAATGCTCGAAGACGGAAGACATTGTTTTTGCTTTTTTGGGGGTTTTACAAATAAAAGTTAAAAAAATTAAAATCGTCCAAACGATTTTGTTGATAAGCCTGTTTTTTCTATATTGGGCTATCAATAATAAATCTAATCTGTTCTGATGATAAAATTTTTACTTTGTCAGATTCCAGATAACTCTTAATGTCGGATAACTAATAATGCTACATATATGTTATAAAACTTTATGCTCAGCGCTAGCTTCTCATTACTTTTTCCTCATATATTACAAACTAGATAAGATCAGATATATTTAATTTCATCTAATCTACTGCTTTTAAAAATTGTTACAAGTAAGCTAAGTTAAAATATTTATATTTTTCTGTGTTTCGTTTCAATTAAACATTTAACAAAATTGATAAATGGTTTCTTTTGTGTAGTGCAAATTCTAAAGGGACACATAATTCAAAGTATAAGCATATTCTTAATGCCGAAAAAGATAAGAATGGCTAAAAGAATTACAGACCAAAGAAACGCGCCCCCCTTTTTCGTTGCCCCTTATCTAGACCCTCACTGTGTCGGATAGTTTCGTTGAATATATTTGACTGTTTTTGTCTCCAAAAAGAATATTGGTACAAAGTGTTGTTAATATATGTATTTAATATGTATTTTAAATTACTGACAAGGTGAACACAAAGAAAAATATTGCTTGACCAACGGCAAAGTTTGCTATGTATTCTAAACAAATTAAAATCGTAAAAAGAATAATTTGTGTTTAACCTATTTAATAATGAAAAAGAACCTCACTAAAAATATGGCCAAATAAACAATTAAACTTCAGACATTTCTGCATCTTATGGTATCTATTTTATAAAAATCACTCATAGACTTTCTTGGTAATATTTTTTTGAAAAATACCGATTTTAGTTCAAATGATCGGACATTTTTTGAGTTGGAATTCACTTTTGTCCTATGACTGTAAGCGTCATTTATCTTGAATTAATATTGAAAACGGACTAAAATCCTTTAGTTGTATTAATGTTGATATACAAATATCGCCATAATTCGCCATCCATAATAATTATTTTTAAAAATGTTTATTTGGCACGCCATACTCGATAAAAGTGTGGACGTGAAAGAAAGCACTCTTTTCGGTCTACGATACACTTACGATGATAAACACGACGTAACTTGCGATCAACTTAGTAGTTCTTTACGATGCCTTTTGAGAAACACACGTAATGGGAACGTAGAACCACACGTAAACCGATCGTAAACTGATACGATCATCGTAAGTTGAGAAGGCTTTGTGAAACGGTGGCCTGGACAAGTTTTTTCGTCTGTTATAGTTGTATTTACAGTTGAAATTGCTACTTGACTTTGTATAATCTTGTGATTCTGCTTAGCTAATTGTCTCCCCTTGTTAAGATACATGTACATATCAATAGCGGATTTGCTCATAGTTTTGCAATTTTTCTTATAAGAAATAAATGCATATAACCTTTGACATTTTAATTAGAAAGTATTCCCATTTTAATGGAAAAAGTTCTGTTGTAAATAGCTTTCACTAATGTATTGAATCTGAATATGCAATCTGTCTGTTGGAGTTCTAAAACTTATATTACCATTTGATTTATGCTTTTAGGTATGGAATTAAAGGACCTGTTTATCTGAGGAGTAAAGATGGACAAGTGATTCATGTACAACCTGGGGTTGAACCAGAGTGGACAGGTGGCACTATACAGAGAACTGACCACTCCATTATTGTCAACAATATGTATGATTCCCAGACTTATACATTACTTGACCATATCACTGTAAGTCTGTGTGGACATTATATATATTATGCAGAATAATGTCCATTTATTAGATCTCCTTGCCAAATGAGCTGGTGTCACTCCTTGGTGTCAATCATTGTTGTAAAAATTTTGCTTATCATCTAAAATAACTCCACAAAGATTGAAATGAATAATGAATGGAAGGATCTTTATTTCAAGATGACTTATAAGACTGAACATATGTTCTAAGAGCAATTTGGTCTATTGTCTTTTATGTCATGTGTCTTGTGCATAAGTGATAAATACCATTCTTTTTTGTTTTGTTTTACTATCTCACAAATAAAAGCCATAACTCCCACACTCGAGGATATTTGTATACATATTTTTGTATTGTTTTACCTTATTTTTCTAAATTGTGTAAAACTGAAAACACTTTGTTACTATTGAGCTGATACTTTTTCTTTTTATGCCCATTAATACACGTATTAAGTCATTAAGTTTTACCCTAGTCCTTCTGTTCTTAAAATTTGTTTCCATTCCCTTACTTGGGTTTGCCTCAACCAAATGTTATCAAACTATACACAAGGCTTATCACCTTGAAATACAGATCAATCAAAATTTTGGTAGCGTCACTCTAACCATTCTAGAGTAATGCCACTTTATAAATGGAAAAATTGCAAAATTTTGAGTGTCTGGTCTCTAACTAAAGTTTGCCTCAACCCAATGTTATGTAACACAATGCTTATTACCTCAAAATACAGATCAGATTTTAATTTTGATAGTGTCGCTCTAACGGTTCCAGATTCAAATGAAAAACTTTCAAAAATTTTAGTTTCCTTTCTCTTACTTAAGTTTGCCTCAACCACATGTGATGAAACTTATATACAATACTTATTTCCACAAAACAAAGATCAACTTTGAGTTTTGGTGGCGTCACTTTAACCGTATTAGAGTAATGCCCCTTTATAAATGTAAAACTGGCAAAAAATTTAGTTTCCATACTCTAACATAAGTTTTCCTCAACTGAATGTTATCAAACTTATACACAATACATTTTTCCACAAAATAAAGATAAAATTTGAATTTTGGTTGGGTCACTTTAACCATTCTCCAGTTATGATGCTTCTTTATAAATGAAAAATACATGCCAAATATTTAGATTCTGTTCTCTAACTTAAGTTGCCTCAACCAAATTTTACAAAACTTATACACAATGCTTATTACCACAGATCAATTTGAATTTGGGTAGTGTTACTTTTTCCGTTTTCAAGTTATGCCCCTTTATTAATCGAAAAAATTGCAAATTTTTAGTTTCCGTTATGTTACTTAAGTTTGCCCAATCCAAACATTATGAAACCGATACACAATTACTTATCACCACAAAACTTAGATCAAGTACTGATTTGGGTAGTGTCACTTTTATTAGGTCTTTCCACCTTTCCGTGGAAAGACCTATTGAATTTGTTCTGATTATTATTATTATTAGGTCTTTCCACTTTTCCGTGGAAAGACCTATTGAATTTGTTCTGATTATTATTATTTTTTTTTTTTTTTTTCTTCCGCCTAATTTTTTTTCTTGCGTAGTATTGATGTTTCAAAAGATGTCGCTTAGATATTTGGAATATGATATCGTATAGTTTATACGCTTTAAAAATTTACAACAACATAACAAAAAACTTTACGTTGTAAGAGTTATCTCCCCAAACACTGTTTTTCTTGTGGCCACTACTCCTTCGTAAACATAAAGGATTACGACAAATTTATTTTACCAAATTGCTGGTTACATCTTCAGGATTAGGGTATTCATTTGGACCGAAGCTCTACGGAGACTCCATATGAGAGTTATTCCCTCTTTTCCATTTATTTAAGTGATATGCATTTCTAAATGGAAAACCATAAGTGATAAAGACATAGGGTCTTTAGATTTGAGGTCCTTGGTCCAAAAAAATAAAAATGAGGTCAAGGTCAAAGGTCAAGGTCATATTCTAAATTTTGATTTTGGCTTATTTTCATTATTTTCAAATACCTTATGACATATCGACAAATAATTTTTCATAAATTGTTAGTTGCGACATGTCCTTACTTGTATATTTTGGTTGAAAGGGTGTGCAGACAATAAATGGGAGTTTTTGCCCATCTTACATTTAGAATTACGCGTAAAGTGATATTACTAATAAACCAAACATATTTAAAACCTAGGGTCTTTTGATTTAAGGTCCTTGGTTTGTGAACTTGAAATTGAGGTCAAGGTCATAGGTTAATATGACTTTCTAGATTTTGACCTTTGCTTTAAATTCATATAAATACATCATAAAACCATAGGAACTAACATTTTAAACTGATTTTTCATATTTCAATATCAAAATAGATCTTTACTAGTGGAAAGACCTACAATTGTTCTCTGAACAATTGATTTTTAATTATTATTAGGTCTTTCCACCTTTCCGTGGAAAGACCTATTGAATTTGTTCTGATTATTATTATTTTTTTTTTTTTTTTTCTTCCGCCTTAATTTTTTTCTTGCGTAGTATTGATGTTTCAAAAGATGTCGCTTGGATATTTGGAATATGATATCGTATAGTTTATACGCTTTAAAAATTCACAACTGCGTAACAAAATACTTTGCGTTGTAAGAGTTATCTCCCCAAACACTGTTTTTCTTGTGGCCACTACTCCTTCGCAACCGTTAAAGATTACGACAAATTTATTTTACCAAATTGCTCGTTACATCTTCAGGATTAGGATATTCATTTGGACCCAAGCTTTACGGAGACTCCATATGAGAGTTATTCCCCCTTTTCCATTTACTTAAGTGATATGCATTTCTAAATGGAAAACCATAAGTGATAAAGACATAGGGTCTTTAGATTTTAGGTCCTTGGTCCAAAAAAATAATTATGAGGTCAAGGTCAAAGGTCAAGGTCATATTCTAAATTTTGATTTTGGCTTATTTTCAATTCTTTTCAAATACCTTATGACATATCGACCAATAATTTTTCATAAATTGTTAGTTGCGACATGTCCTTACTTGTATATTTTGGTTGAAAGGGTGCGCAGACAATAAATGGGAGTTTTTGCCCATCTTACATTTAGAATTACGCGTAAAGTGATATTACTAATAAACCAAACATATTTAAGACCTAGGGTCTTTTGATTTAAGGTCCTTGGTTTGTGAACTTGAAATTGAGGTCAAGGTCATAGGTTAATATGACGTTCTAGATTTTGACCTTTGCTTTAAATTCATATAAATACATCATAAAACCATAGGAACTAACATTTTAAACTGATTTTTCATATTTCAATATCAAAATAGATCTTTACTAGTGGAAAGACCTACAATTGTTCTCTGAACAATTGGTTTTTAATTATTTTTTTTTTTTTTCTTCCGCCTAATTTTTTTTCTTGCGTAGTATTGATGTTTCAAAAGATGTCGCTTAGATATTTGGAATATGGTATCGTATAGTTTATACGCTTTAAAATTTACAACTGCGTAACAAAATACTTTACGTTGTAAGAGTTATCTCCCCAAACACGTTTTTTCTTGTGGCCACTACTCCTTCGCAACCGTTAAAGATAACGACAAATTTAGTTTACCAAATTGCTCGTTACAACTTCAGGATTAGGATATTCATTTGGACCGAAGCTTTACGGAGACTCCATATGAGAGTTATTCCCCCTTTTCCATTTAATTAAGTGATATGCTTTTCTAAATTGTAAACCATAAGTGATAAAGACATAGGGTCTTTAAATTCGAGGTCCTTGGTCCAAAAAATCAAAAAATGAGGTCAAGGTCAAAGGTCAAGGTCATATTCTAAATTTTTTTTTTTTATTTTTTTTGCTTATTTTCATTTATTTTCAAATACCTTATGACATATCGACAAATAATTTTTCCTTAAATTGTTAGTTGCGACATGTCCTTACTTGTATATTTTGGTTGAAAGGGTGCACAGACAATAAATGGGAGTTTTTGCCCATCTGACATTTAGAATTACGCGTAAAGTGATATTACTAAAAAAACAAACATATTGTAGACCTAGGTTCTTTTGATTTAAGGTCCTTGGTTTGTGAACTTGAAATTGCAGTCAAGGTCATAGGTTAATATGACCTTCTAGATTTTGACCTTTGCTTTAAATTCATATAAATACATCATAAAACCATAGGAACTAACATTTTAAACTGATTTTTCATATTTCAATATCAAAATAGATCTTTACTAGTGGAAAGACCTACAATTGTTCTCTGAACAATTGGTTTTTAATTATTATTATTATTAGGTCTTTCCACCTTTCCGTGGAAAGACCTATTGAATTTGTTCTGATTATTAGGTCTTTCCACCTTTCCGTGGAAAGACCTATAGGGTTTGTTCTGATTATTAGGTCTTTCCACTTTTCCGTGGAAAGACCTATTGAATTTGTTCAGATTATTATTATTTTTTTTTTTTTTTTTCTTCCGCCTAAATTTTTTTCTTGCGTAGTATTGATGTTTCAAAAGATGTCGCTTAGATATTTGGAATATGATGTTGTATAGTTTATACGCTTTAAAAATTTACAACTGCGTAACAAAATACTTTACGTTGTAAGAGTTATCTCCCCAAACACTGTTTTTCTTGTGGCCACTACTCCTTCGCAACCGTAAAAGATTACGACAAATTTTTTTTACCAAATTGCTCGTTACTTCTTCAGGATTAGGATATTCATTTGAACCGAAGCTTTCCGGAGACTCCATATGAGAGTTATTTCCCCTTATGCATTTGATATAAATGATATGCTTTTCTAACTGGTAAACCATCAGTGATATAGGCCTAGGGTCTTTGGATTTAAGATATTTGGTCCAAAAAAATGAAAATAAGGTCAAGGTCAAAGGTCAAGGTCATATTCTTAATTTTGATTTTGGCTTATTTTCTCTTATTTTCAACAACCATGAAAGATATTGAAAAATTATTTTTACTAAATTGTGAGTTGCGACATGTTGTAACTCATAAATTTTGGTTGGAAGGGTGCGTAAACAATAAATGAGAGTTTTCGCCCATCTTATATTTAAAATTATGCCTAAAGTGATATAACTCATTAACCATACATATAACAGACCTAGGGTCTTTTTATTTGAGGTCCTTGGTTAGTGACCTTGAAATTGAGGTCAAGGTCAAAGGTTAATAGGACGTTCTAGATTTTGACCTTTGCATTAAATTCATATTTATACATTATAAAGTCATAGGAACTGACATTTTAGATTGATTTTTAATATTTTTATAATAAAATAGAACTTTACTTGTGGAAAGACCTTCAATTGTTCTTTGAACAATTGGTTTTTAATTATTATTTTTTTTTTTCTTCCGCCTAATTTTTTTCTTGCGTAGTATTGATGTTTCCAAAGATGTCGCTTAGATATTTGGAATATGATATCGTATAGTTTATACGCTTTAAAAATTTACAACCTCGTAACAAAATACTTTACGTTATAAGAGTTATCTCCCCAAACACTGTTTTTCTTGTGGCCACTACTCCTTCGCAACCGTTAAAGATTACGACAAATTTATTTCACCAAATTGCTCGTTACATCTTCAGGATTAGGATATTCATTTGGACCGAAGCTATCCAGAGACTCCATATGAGAGTTATTCCCCCTTATGTATTTGATATAGGTGATATGCATTTCTAACTGGTAAACCATAAGTGATAGAGACCTAGGGTCTCTTGATTTGAGATCCTTGGTCCAAAAAAATGAAAATAAGGTCAAGGTCAAAGGTCAAGGTCATATTCTAAAATTTGATTTTGGCTTATTTTCACTTATTTTCAAATACCGTATGACATATCGACAAATATTTTTTCCTAAATTGTTAGTTGCGACATGTCCTTACTTGTATATTTTGGTTGAAAGGGTGCGCATACAATAAATGGGAGTTTTTGTCCATCTTACATTTAGAATTACGTGTAAAGTGGTATTACTCATTAACCAAACATATTAAAGACCTTGGGTCTTATGATTTAAGGTCCTTGGTTTGTGACCTTGAAATTGAGGTCAAGGTCATAGGTTAAAAGGACGTTCTAGATTTTGACCTTTGCTTTAAATTCATATAAATACATCATAAAGCCATAGGAACTAACATTTTAAACTGATTTTTCATATTTCAATATCAAAATAGCTCTTTACTAGTGGAAAGACCTTCAATTGTTCTCTGAACAATTGGTTTTTAATTGTTTTTGAGTTGTGTCCCTTTATGACGTTCTTATGCAAGCTGGGACATCATGTGTATCCATGGGGACTCATTCTCCATTTATTTAATTTCAAGTTAAGTTCATTTGCACAAGAAAACACGCTCATCTATCTTTTATGCTATATTTTGTAGGTGAGAATATCATTAAAAGATTCCAGAGCTCACTCACTTTCTGTCAGACTGGAGTTATTGTATAACACACCACATATATCACTTTCTCAACAGGATGAAATGGCAAAAAAACAAAAAGCAGCAATCATCAAGGTAGGAACAACATGTATATTCTTGGTACTAAACTTACAATAATGTATCTCAATTCCGTTCTTAATTTTATCATACATGAGTGTATACATATTCATTTCAAGTTATGAATAGTTGGTCTCTTATTTGCAGTCTTTTATGGTTAACTTTGTTGGGTCATCTTATGCTGTCAATTTCATGTTAGTTTTATTATTATTGTCAAATGTACAATATAAATAATCCTTCAATATTAACTCTACATCTGCAAAGTATATTAAAATGTGTACTTAAAACTTATTAAAGTATCCTTACTTCTGATGATTGTACTTGATACAGGTGGTCTTTCCAACACATTACATATTACACATTACATATTACACATATTACACATTACATATTTCACATTACATATTACACATATTACACATTACATATTACACATTACATATTACACATATTACACATTACATATTACACATTACATATTACACATTACATATTACACATTACATATTACACATTACATATTACACATTACATATTACACATTACATATTACACATTACATATTACACATATTACACATTACATATTTCACATTACATATTACACATATTACACATTACATATTACACATTACATATTACACATATTACACATTACATATTACACATTACATATTACACATTACATATTACACATTACATATTACACATTACATATTACACATATTACACATTACATATTACACATTACATATTGAATTTTTTTATATTGCCTTCCAGCGCAGTTCAATTTTCTTTGAATTACTCAATTAATTTCTTAAAAGTTTTCCTGCCACTGCATTCCTTTTAGTGTTGTGATAAAATATTTTTCTATTTTAACAGGAAGTATCTGAAGCAGCAGAAGAAAGTCGCTTAGCCATATTGTCAAATGACCTTGGAGCCAATTTTGACAAATTGAAAGAAGAATATGGACAGACGTCTGCCAAGCACAGTTTATATCATATGTTTGAATCTTTTAAGGAAACAGCCTTAAAAACTTCATGACCAATATTAATATATGGAAATAAATAAAAAAAAAATATTAATCAGTGTTACCCTTTCTTATTGAGCAGAGCCAAACTGTTATAAATTTGATGATAGTTTAAAATTACATTTCATTATGTAATCTGTATTTAGTAACAGATATGATTGAACACCTCTCTTTCCTCAACATATACCAATAGTTTACTGTTTCAAGGCACAAATAAATACTGAAGTTAACAGATGACTTTGAGGCTTGATTAACCTTTTCATGAACACCTAAGATATGGAAGCCAAAAACACATTAAACATAACAACATTTATGTATATGGGTTTCAAGATTGTCCACAATTGAAAAAAATAAAACATTTGCTTTAAGGGAGCTTGATTCTTAGTTTCAAAGTAATTAACTTTTCAAAACATTAGTTTATATAGATAAGGAATTAATAAAGGAAGCCAAAAAGCCAAAAAAAAATATATAGGTCACCGTGCTTGATTTCGAGATATGAGCCATTGACATTTTGGCGGGAAAATATTCTCTCTTGACTTTTCATAGCTTTGTCATTGACAAGTTAAAGTTCTCAAAAACGGTTAAAAAGTAATTAAAATTTTATAAGACTTTAACAGATGGCTTATCATTATACATGGTAAAGAATTTCAAAAAGAAAAATGGGGGTCACCAGGCAAATTTTTTCAAGGCATTTAAATGGATAAAACCAGAGAATTCCGAAAATCTGACAAAAACTCAAAACATGACAAGCCAGCTTCCTTAAAACATTTATAGATAATAGGACAACTAAATTTGGTTGATAGAATCATTGTAAGGTCATACATTTCAATGAAAGTGTTTACCTGTTTTTGTTCTAACTAACTAACTTCATTGTTGAGTGATCAATGTTAAAGTATTGTGATCAGTTTCTTTGTCTTAAAGAATGATTTTGTGGTGTATTTATAAAAAAGAATATGGGGTATGATTGCCAATGAGACAACTCTCCACAAGAGACCAAAATGACACAGAAATTAACAACTATAGGTCACTGTACGGCCTTCAACAATGAGCAAAGTCAGCTTAAAAAGGCCCCTAAATGACAATGTAAAACAATTCAAATGAGAAAACTAACGACCTTATTTATATAAAAAAAAATAACGAATAACAAATGTGTTACACATAATCCAACCACAACTACTGAAATACAAGCACCTGACTTGGGACAGGCACATACATACTTATCCATTTGATTGATTTTATATTACATTGACCCGACCTCATTTGCATGGTTCGTTAAAAAATATTAAGTTTGTCAGATTACATCACTCTATAGCTACCAGTACTAAGACCAACAGGTCATAAATATTATTTCAGCAGCTCAAAAGTGATTAGTTGTAAAAAGAGATGTACTAACCTAGTAACTTATAATCCACCTACATCCCGTTTTCTGTTACTTTAAATTACAATTGGGGTATACTTAACATGACAAAACATGCACTCTTTTTGGTATAAAGGATTATTACAAGTTGTATCAGTACTTGTCCTCCAAACATAATTCTCAATACCTGACATTACCCGGCCACGTCCACTTGTATTTTTTGTTTATCTAATGAGTTAAGCCTTTTTCAACTGATTTTTATAGTTCGTTCTTATGTTGTACTGTTATACCACTGTCCCAGGTTTGGAGGAGGGTTGGGATCCCGCTAACATGTTTAACCCTGCCACATTATTATGTATGTGCCTGTCCCAAGTCAGGAGCCTGTAATTCAGTGGTTGTCGTTTGTTTATGTGTTACATATTTGTTTTTCATTCATTTATTTTTAAATAAATAAGGCCGTTAGTTTTCTCCTTTGAATTGTTTTACATTGTCTTATCGGGGCTTATTATTGCTGACTATATGCAGTATGGGCTTTGCTCATTGTTGAAGGCTGTACAGTGACCTATAATTGTTAATATTTGTGTCATTTTGGTCTTTTGTGGATAGTGGATAGTTGTCTCATTGGCAATCATACCACATCTTCTTTTTTATATTGGTGGAATTCATGATTCATTGGTCAAGATTAAGTTCTTGTGATTAGATTACTACTTGTAATAAGTCAGCTATATTTTATTTGTAGAATTATTGTAAGCTTGTTACATGTTGAGATTTTGTGAGAATATTATATTCTCAGTTATCATAAGCCAACAAGTTGCACATCTGACATCATGAATGATATTTGACCTTTCACCTCAATTTTTAATTATTATTTTTTTTAGCTTGACAGTCTGGGCCAGAATTTATGGGTTTCTCTCATGAACTTATATTTGGCATGTCAATGTATATCTGTAAGGTGATGTCTCATTGGTCATCTTGACCAACAAAAAACTGACTGAATACAGCACTGGATATTAATAAAAACACAAAATCACCATTTGTATACATTTATTCTTAATATCCCACACATGTATACATAAGCAGGTTTTCTACAAAGAATTTCAAAGATTTGTATGAATTTTAACATATTTTTGTATCAATGGACATATTATTTTCATAATATCATTGAATAAGTTTTGTATTATGACGCCAAATGCAGAAATAAATATCTTATATGGTATTAAAAGCTGAGATTTCTACTCCTGAACCAAATGCAGGAGTCTTGTATTGTATTATATACTAGTTTATACAAAAATGCCAGTTATGAAAATATAGCAGTACAAAATTGACATTGGAGGCATAATTAGTTGGACTATCACAAATAAAATATAGTATTGCTCTGGACATGAGATTTTTCAAATCATTCACTTCAAGGAGTCCAGACCTCATAAATTCTTCCCATAAAACCATCACAAATTATACAGTATAGTTACAAAATATTATCGCAGAATATATTTCACAGCAATTATACCATCTCAATTGATTGAGAAAAATAACATTTTATAAAGCATTATAATATATCAGAAAAGGAGACTATCTGAACTAGCAGATCCAGTCATTGCATTCACACATGTTTACCCTCAATACTCCGCACATATATACATTAACATTGAATATTAATATCATTCACTCTACATAATGTTTTGTTTGGTAAATTGTCCTTTTCAGTTGTCAGACAACTTAAACAGAAAGTTCAATAATCACAAATTTCCTCATAAAAAATCCTGTATAACAATTTTTTTATGGTCATTTTTGTCTCCCAGTTCTGAAGTCTGGTTGAAATTTACCACATTATCAACATGATGAAATAAGTTTGCAATATTAAAATATATTTCTCTTTCTTTTCTTTTTTTCTTTTTTCGGTTGTTCTATCCTTTGAAATTGAAAAGTAAGAAAAATTAAATTAAATTGAAGAGGACATTTTACCAAACTCATTTAAATTTATACACAATAGATATTACAAATGATCTCTATGTGATACAAAATACTGATGTAATTTTCACCATGTTTTTATCCCGTTTTTCACCACTCGTGGTAGAACTTGTGAGTGTTTTTACTCCTTAAAACACAATTATCTTTCTTACAACAATATCAAAGGCAAAAGAAAATTCACATCTAGGATGTACAAAGGGTTCTCTTGAATACAAAAAGCAAACACTTTATAATTTCCATAAAAACTTAATATAATGCAATATCCAAATATGGTCATTTCTTTTTTTACTATTTCAATTTTTAACATCGAAACACTGTTCTCCACTTATTTAAAATGCCACAGAAATACTGGCTTTTACATGGGATCAGCAAAAAATATTTGACTGAATTTCATTAAAATCAAATAATTTCAATACCTTTCATGATAAGTATAATTTTCCATTCTTTTCAACTTGGGATTTTCTTATTTTTTATACCAAAGTAGTTCAACTACAGCAATTACTAGTCTGTCAACACTGAGGTTGTAAGTTGACTTCAATCTTTATTGACTAGGATTGCAAGTTTCCCTGCTGAAAATCTGTGGTTCTTGTTGGGCAATAAAAACTTGCTGACAGGATATAGCTACTAGGGGTGTTAAATACCAATCATAAATCAAAATGGCATGCAATATACCGGTATTATCCCATTTGAAATGATATAGACTTTCCAATGAATGTCCAAAGAAAGTTATGCCTAATATTTCTGTGCTTTTAGTTGTAAAAATACCATCATGATATGTGTTATACATGTATGTTGTATAAGTGTAAGTCTTTATCCATGAAAACCCTATACAACTGGTTCATAATCAGGGACTTCTCAACCCTTGTCTAATTATATTGTAATTTGATTACACAGTAAAAATCATTTTCCATTGAGAAAAAAAATATACATACTATATTGATACACAATAATTATAACATTCAATATCCAAGCAAACAAAACATTCTACTATATTTTCATTCATAACTATTTTAAATAATTTGTGTGTTTTAAAACAATTGCTGAAAATCATTGCTCAAAGAAAATATATGTTTTCTTAGTAAATCATTGTAGAAACTATGTATAGGCAGGCATAAATTATATAAATATATAATGGAATTTAATGGTATGGAAGTTAATAATAATAAATTTTATAGGTTTAAGATAAGATTTTGCATATTACTATGACAAAAAAGAGGGGCAAAAGGTACCACAGAGGGACAGACCTATATTTACAATTTTCAATGAATTTCATTTATGAGTTTGTCAATTTAATATTGGAGAAAAGAAATATATGCATTACAAACTTCCCATTAAAATATCTGTTAATTCACCCAAATCAATTAATATATTACCAAATTCACCAAATCCTAAACGCTATTATTAGCTGTAATTTAACTTAAAAACATATAATGATATGAATATTGCTGATACTAAAGTCATAAAACTTACATTTAATATTGATTTTTTTACCATAAACACTATCAAAGTTAAATACAACATGGTATAATAACATAACAAACGTAAACAAATTATCACATGCAAACAAAAAATGGAATTCTATAAGAAAAATTAGAAAAACAATTCATATTATATCTACATGTAAATGAAAAACAGCACATTCTATTGTACGTTAATTATATATAATTGCAAGAAACATGAATCTAAAGGTTAAGTCAAGCATCTGGTGATCAATACATGAAAACTATTGAAACCATCTTCACATCACAATTTCCAATGAGGTTTTTGCACCCAAATGACCCCTGATCAATCAGGACAATTCATTTAGATCTAATAGGAATTACATATATTTTCTGGGAGATTATACATGTACATGTAAACATGAATTATATTTACTCTAACTTGACCTTAAGAGAGACTTGCAATTCTCTTTTCTTTTAAATAAGGATGTAAAATATGAGTTGTAACTGTATACAACAATGTTGTCAAGCATTTTAATATCAATAAATGGGCTCAAAACTAAGCATATTATTTTTTTGTGTTTTTTTTTGTTTTGTTGAAAAAAAAGTTTATCAAATTTTTCCCAGTAGTGTTAAGCAAAACATCAATATCTATATCTGGGGGAACAAATCACCATTAAGTTTTACAATAAATAATAAATAGACTTGAGAGTTTGTATGACAAATGTCACAAATTCAACCTTTAAAATATATTTATTTTAAGAAAGCACTGATGTACACAAAAAAAACTGAAATGCCCATGTAGTGGTTAATGAAACAACAACAACAAATAAATATGATGAGTACATTAAGTTCAAATATGGTATGTAGAGTACATCAAGGTCAAATATGTTTATCATACATGACAAAAGCTAGAAATCCCACATGAAAAGTGTTCTCCCTTTCAAAAATACAACTGAATATCTTATTGCATCTCAAATGCACATTTTAATTCATAATACTATCTGATTGGGACTGAATTATAATCTCTGAACTTTGACCTTTACAGGAAGTGGTCCAGCATCATCTGAGATCACCTGAGGATATGACATCTCCATTCCTAATGCCTTCATTTGTTTGATATGTTCAAGATCACCATTTATACTTAGTCTCTGAAATTAAAGAACAAAATCAAATAGAATGAAAAGAAAATTTATATTTCGTGTGCAACTCCAAAAAATATATGCTGAAACTTGAAACTGCTGTTAACCTATATTTCAATCATCTTCTCAATCAAAAAATTCCCTAAGTCATGCAGATTTAATCAACAGCTATAATAAGATATTTTAAAAAGAAACATCGCTTCATTTTCAAAAGGATCTCAGCACACTCTTTTGTCAGATATATGCATGTATCCAAAACAAATGACTGTTATGACAACTTTCATTATAAAACATACCTGATTATTTGCATGTACTCTCTGGTCAGGGGCAGTAACCATTGCAGTAAGACATAACCAAATCATCATCATGGCGGACATGAACAATAGCATGCTCAGAAAAACTCGAGATAAACCAGTCTTCTTTGATACACATGACAGCCAGTCATTAGAAGCAGTGTTGTCACCATTGACATTGTATGCATACTGGGTACCGTCCTCTCTTGGCATTATCTGGGATCGTTTGATGACAGGTGTGGCAGATCTGTCAACTTCCTCTAAGTTAGTCTCCAAATAATGAGCTGTGTTGTAATCTGTTATATAAAACACAAAGATTGTAGATAATTGAGTTTTCACATTTTTTTTGGGTTCTAATATAAAGTAGAAAACACCCAATTTTATAAGGAACCATCTCTTCGCATTATCTAAACTTTTTCTAAAATTTGCTTGTCATGTTTTGGAATTTTGGTCCAATTTTTCAAAATCCTCTGGTTTTATCCATTTGAATGCCTTAAAAAATTTTGCCCATGGACACCCAATTTTTATTTTTATAAATCTTTCACATGTTTATCTATAAGCCATTTGTAAAAGTCTTATAAAATCTTATTTATTTTTAAAAGTTTTTCAGAACTTTAACTGGTCAATGATTAAGCTATGAAAAATCAAGAGAGAACATTTTCCCGCCAAAATTATGATGGCTTATATATCAAAACAAGCACATGGACCCCTATATTTTTTTTGCTCTTTATATTCCTCAATTCATCTTCTATCAATATACACTAGTGTTATGGAAAGTTATTTATTTTGAAACTGAGCAGCAAACTTCCTTAACTTGTTTTTATAGATATATGTCTTTCCTAACAATTAACATTATTTAATGGTCAGTGTGATATGTGTTTTTCTCTAATGAAACTTTAATACATCAGTATACAAATATTAACAGTTTCAAACAAAGTTTGACATTGGCAATTTTTCATAAACAGACCCAAT
Organism: Mytilus trossulus; assembly: GCF_036588685.1. NCBI lineage: Eukaryota > Metazoa > Mollusca > Bivalvia > Mytilida > Mytilidae > Mytilus > Mytilus trossulus. Next base: position 83,437,316 of record NC_086373.1, read on the forward strand.
AAAAAAGTGTAAAATGGTGAATCTAATAAGAAAATGTAACTGTATGTATTAATGCTACCACATTCATTTATGTTTTGCTGTCTATAAAATTTGTCACAAAAAAGACTCTATGGAGTCTGAATCCTCTGCTGGAAATATGGTTTCACACAAGAATTAATTGAAAATCTGTCATACCTCAGCCAACAATAATGCCTCTAAATCATATTAGAAATTGGGAATCTGAAGTCTCTTTTCACATGTAAAGTTGGAAAAGATGTACATTTGTAATTTCAAAGAAGAAAACAGATTTAAAATTGTCCTATGAAAGTATGCCACTCCATCAACATGAATTATAGATTATCCATAATGGCTTATAAAACAAGAGGGAGCTTATCATATGATGGGGAAAGTGAGATCAAATTACTTCAACATACCATCATCAGTTTCAATAGAATCAAATTCTGGTGTAAACTGTGGTTCTGACTTGACTACAATAACTGACCCATCACCTGACCTCATGTAGAATGACCACCTGACAGAAAGACCATTCCAAACTTTGTCTACCATATTACTGTACATGTTATGTACATACATGAATGGATTAATAAACTGGATGTTCATCATATCCATTGGATCCTGAAAAAAGATTTGAATAAATTAAATAGAATTTCGTAATATAACAAATATTTAAAGTTTTTCTTTCATATATAACAAAATAGTGTCGTAATAAAAACAAATAAAACACAAATATCTCTGTGTAAGATGGACATTTTTCATTGCAGACATATCATTTTATGTATGTATGAAAAAAAGGACACTTAGATCATAATTTACAAAATATAGAATGCTTTTCTCCAATTTTCATTATAAACTTGATCTTCACAAAAATATTGTGGAAAAAGCCAATTTAACATCATCTACACAAAATGAAAGCGAGTAACAAGTCATGAAATTAACCTCATCAAAATTAAATTTCTTCAACTGAGGAACTTGATTTTTACATCCAAATATACAGGTACTCTCTTCATCAGTTGTGTTATAGGCTTCTTCACATGCTGAAACAGTCAAACAAAATATAAAGTTAGTTTTGAAAAACATTGAACGGAATCTGAATCCAGAGGAGGAACTATGCTCAGTGACAATCATAATCATAGACTGATTCTATTTCAGATTGAAATTCAATGTGACTTTCTTTTTTATAATATTTATCATGCTGTGTTACCAAACTAACAAGTGATGTTTTAATTGTTGCTATGTTTTTGTTGAATTTTATACCAATATAATGTTTTTTTCTGGATTTATTTTGAAGTTCTCAGAATCCAGATATTGTAAACCTTGTGAGTGGTTGTTGTTGTAACTTGGTGTGTCTGCCAATTACAGTTTTTTTTTTTTTATGGCAGGAGATACTTTTTGGTCTATGTTGTATTTATTCACAAAGTGATTAGACTTGAGGTGGATTTTGGCTTCATATGTAGGGTGAACATTCATCTAAATCGGAAGACATAACCTTCACCCTTAGATGTCCATTAAATTTTTGTGTTGTTGGCTTGCTGTATCATTGATGTCTACTTGTCATCTCTTTCAATTCATAATAAATAGATGTAATAACTTACACATTTTTAGTACATTTTTTGTAATTCAAGATTCTCAATGTTTCTAGTATCTTGATATGAATTGAAACTTTCTACCAACGGAGATAAAAGACATACAATTTATACGGTATAAAATATATGTAAAGATGTGTGCATTTTTTATTTGAAAATATTAAACAACAAAACAGAAGTGGTCATTTCTGATATTGACTCAGAAGCAGCATACATGTCATATTGCTAAACTATTGATTACATATGTTACTAAATATACAGTCTACATTGTTATTTATATAGAACAACATATTTACAGTTCACTTACATGATGTGCAACCTTTCATGGTCATATTAAGATTATCATGGTTATAAATAAATTCCATAATGGTAAAAAATCTACATCCTCTTTTACATACATCTACTAAATAGCTCTGAAATAGAAAAAAATACATATATTTAGACACTTTTCTTTACAGAAATCATAGGATATTCAAACAATAACATGAATGATTTTTCACTGGTTTAGCCATTTAGATAATAAGGTGTACTTTTTATATTTTATCATTTGAGTAAAGAATATATGTCTCAACAATCATTGACCTTTTTTGTCGACAGGACTATAAGTATAAAATCAGGTCATGGTTTTTCTCTTCAGTTGAATTATTTCACATTTTGGTCAGTCCAGTAAATGTACCGTTCATAGCTAAGTAAGCTAACTGTACAATTAAGGTTTTGCTCATTGTTGAAAGCTGTATAAACTATAAAGGTGACCTGTAGATGTTCCTATCCTTGACCTTTTGTCTTGAGAGGATAGATTTCTCAATGGCAATTATAAAACTATGAGTACTTTGTATGAAAAATACAAATCTTAATAAATATATTGTTCTGTTAAGTGGGTTATATATATTTTTTCTATAAACTTGACCATGATACTGTGGAAATGATTAGGCAATGCAATTTGAATATCAAATGTACAAATGTATGTTTCACTTTGTATGTTTGTTTTCACTAATGAATCGTAATGTCACATCTGCTTTTATTGCTATATTTATACATTTTTTTTTACCTTAGATGTGGAAAAAATCTTCACTGTAAGTGTTGTTTGATTAATCAATACAATATTATGTTAACAAATACGGATTGTTTTTACACTAGCAAATTTTATTATTTTTAGATATTAATCTGAGGAGGTATTTTGGGGTGGTGGGAAAGCGTGAATGGAGAGGGCACCCTCTTAGCCAGTCAGAGAACTCATAAACATTTTTGAAATTTTTTTTCTTCTCATTTTTCAAAAACGTTTTTAACTTTCAACATTTTCCTTTATACTTATGATGTTTTATCATTATGGAGTTTATCTTTTAGATAATCCTCTTTTATTGGGCTAATAATCCTTCATTTACAGCTTATGACAATGCATTAAAAAAACAGACAGAAGAGGATTAGTCTTTGATATAAGGAAGTGACTTGTTTACAGATTTTCAAATTGTTTACCCTGAAGTTTAAAACACAATAAGTTTTCACATGTCAAAAAATTGCTCCAAGTAGTCTGACCTAATCTGTAATTACTCTTAAAAAAGATATATCTTAAGGTTAAACATGCTTAACAATTACATGTACATGTTGTGAATAAATAGTTTTTTAAATAACTTTGATAACAAGTTTATAAATATTGTCAATATTTAATCGACATTAATCATACTCATATAATAACACACCCTGAAGCCTTTGCAATTGATTACAAGTCAATGGTTTCATATTAAACCAGTTTTTTTTATAGTTTTTTTAGTTTTTTAAAAGTATCAATTTTATTAATTTCACCAAGGACTTTTATATACGTCCCTGATTTCACTTAAAACACCTTACCTGCCTCGTGACAGCTGCAGAAAGTCTTGACTTGTTCAAGAGACTACTGCAAGCACATTAAATTTCAAGTCCCATGTTCTTATTTGCACCATGTATAAACATGATAACTGTTATGTACATTTGTACAGCACAAAATATTTCCTTTTTATTAAAATTATATTTTTGAACTTGTTAAGTTTGCAAGTGCACACCAAACAGTGACAGGACATTCAGGATAGTCAACCAAATAAGGGGTAGAAAAAGAAGTACAATGTTACTTTTGTACATGCATGACCTGGAAATTGGGGAAGCAGGACAAGTCGCCCCACTGGCAAGTCGCCCCACACCTAATCGCCCCACTTTTTCACCAACTCGCCCCACTTGAAAAAAAAACGCCCCAACCTGGATCACCAACTCGCCCCATTTTTTTAAAAATCGCCCCACATATGAAATTGGTTAAATCGTGTTTAATATTACTCCTGCCAACTCGCCCCACTTAATGGAAACGGTAATATTTAGATTAATATAAAATTAAAAATTAAAACTCGCCCCACTTAAATGAAAACTAATCTACACAGAATACAAACAAACCAAAAATTTATTTAATTACTATTATTTATATAATTCTAAAAATAATTTTCGTATTGAAGAATAACTGTATTTTTTAAAGATTAGTTATTTGCATAACAATTAAAAAGAAACCTGTTAATTGTATCATAATGCAATATATCATAATAATTAACGGATTTCAATTAACAGCAATTTGTTATCTTAGCAATTACCAAATTGATTACTTTTGTCTCTGAATTAAGAATAATTCAACACTAACGAACAATCAGAGAAAGGCAAATGTTTCTTTCAAGTAAATATCAAAGAGAATGTCTATTCATTCATTTACCATGAGCGTGTGTCGTCACAGTGTTTTTGTTAGTAAAAGTAGTCAAAACAGGTTTTGTTGTTGTTGACAAATTGATTGGTAAGTTTTGTATATGGTTTGAAATCAAACAAAAACCAGATGCTCCGCAGGGCGTAGCTTTATACGACCGCAGAGGTTGAACCCTGAACGGTTGGGGCAAGTATGGACACAACATTCAAGCTGGATTCCGCTCTAAATTTGGATTGTGATTAAATAGTTGACACAGCATAGGTTTCTGACACAGAATGAATGTATTCAAATAAACTTAAAATTTTTGTTTTCTCTTAGAGCAATTCACTATGCTGTTGAATATTAATCCTCTCAAAAAAATGTTTGAAGAAATTTTCTTTTATTTATGAAATTTCAAATGAGAAAAATTGAACCCAATTTTTTAATCACATCCCCCTTTCCCTTATTCCAAAACTAATTTCAATTAAAATATTATAATGGAGTTTGCAACAATTACTACTCATTTAAATACATCATAAAATATTAAGATGTAAAAAAACTGCTTGTTATCACTGAATGGTAAAGATTATTTAAATTTATCAGTTGGTAGTAAAAAGTGAATATACATTGTATATTGTATATAACAAAGATTTAAGTTGATTCTGGACAAAGAAAGATAACTCCAATTAAAAAAAATTCTTGCAGATATTTCTTGCTTACTATATTGGACAAAGAAAGATAACTCTTAATTAAAAAAAAAATTGCTATTTCACAATATTGTGAAATTAGATATTTCTTGCCATTGCACAATACTGTGCAATTGAAAAGACTTGCTATTGCACAATACTTAATATAATAATTTTAGATCCTGATTTGGACCAACTTGAAAACTGGGCCCATAATCAAAAATATAAGTACATGTTTAGATTCAGCATATCAAAGAGGCCCAAGAATTTAATTTTTGTTAAAATCAAACTTAGTTTAATTTTGGACCCTTTGCACTTTAATTTAGACCAATTTTAAAACTGGACCAAAAATTAAGAATCTACATACACAGTTAGATTTGGCATATCAAAGAACCCCAATTATTCAATTTTTGATGAAATCAAACAATGTTTAATTTTGGACCTCGATTTGGGCCAACTTGAAAACTGGGCCAATAATCAAAAATCTAAGTACATTTTTAGATTCAGCATATCAAAGAACCCCAAGGTTTCAATTTTTGTTAAAATCAAACTAAGTTTAATTTTGGACCCTTTGGACCTTAATGTAGACCAATTTGAAAACGGGACCAAAAATTAAGAACCTACATACACAGTTAGATTCGGCATATTAAAGAACCCCAATTATTCAATTTTGATGAAATCAAACAAAGTTTAATTTTGGACCCTTTGGGCCCCTTTTTCCTTAACTGTTGGGACCAAAACTCCCAAAATCAATACCAACCTTCCTTTTGTGGCCATAAACATTGTGTTTAAATTTCATTGATTTCTATTTACTTTAACTAAAGTTATTGTGCGAAAACCAAGAATAATGCTTATTTGGGCCCTTTTTTGGCCCCTAATTCCTAAACTGTTGAAACCAAAACTCCCAAAATCAATCCCAACCTTTCTTTTGTGGTCATAAACCTTGTGTCAAAATTTCATAGATTTCTATTAACTTAAACTAAAGTTATAGTGCGAAAACCAAGAAATTGCTTATTTGGGCCCTTTTTGGCCCCTAATTCCTAAAATGTTGGGACCAAAACTCCCAAAATCAATACCAGCCTTCCTTTTATGGTCATAAACCTTGTGTTAAAATTTCATAGATTTCTATTCACTTTTACTAAAGTAAGAGTGCGAAAACTAAAAGTATTCGGACGACGACGACGACGACGATGACGACGACGACGACAACGTGATAGCAATATACGACGAAAATTTTTTCAAAATTTGCGGTCGTATAATGAGACATTTATGGCTTGGTATCAAAATTCGTAAGTGGGGCTAGTTGGTAGCCTTTAACTCTATTCATACTTGTACTATTCATAAGTTGGCTAGTTGACATTCACGTTACCGAAATATTAATACTCACTTCTTACTGCTATATTAAAAAAAAAGGAATAATATAAGAAGTTTCTATAAGGTTTTCAATGGGATAGCATCTTTTTTCATAAGTGGGGCGAGTTGGCAGGAGTAATATTCACGGAATTTAACTTATATACAATGGCAGGAGTAATATTCACGGAATAACATCTTTTTCCATAAGTGGGGCGAGCTGGCATTACTACATTCATCCTGGTTGATAATATATTAATCTAGATATTATCGTTTTCCATTAGTGGGGCGAGTTGACAGGAGTAATATTCACGGAATTTAAGTTATATACAACGGGATAACATCCTTTTCCATGAGTGGGGCGAGTTGGCTTTACTAAATATAACACATTTCACAAGTGGGGCGATTTGGTTATCCAGGTTGCTGCGGTTTTTTTAAAGTGGGGCGAGTTGGTAAAAAAGTGGGGCGATTAGGTGTGGGGCGATTAGGTGTGGGGCGACTTGCCAGTTGGGCCACTTGTCATGGATTCGAAATTGGTAATACAAAAAAGAAAGCAACATTTAGATAGAAAAGATGAGGCGACAGAGTACAGTATAAATTAACTAAGTGGAGCAGTTGCTCGACCAATTTATAATGAACAAGGGAAAGAGATTTGCTTCTATTATTATGATCTACTATTAATTAAAAAAAACATCCGAAAGATATTTGTTTATGTTATACATGTAATTATTGGGTCATCATACACAAACTGGTACCAACCGGTCATTGCATGTTATTTTTCTCATCAAAATATGATTGATCCATGTCAACAACAGATACAACTGTTTTAATAAGATGATTGTATTTCACAGCTTTTATAACATGCATATTAACTTTACTTTCTCTTCTTTCAGTGTTTGTGATGAATACCACAAATCAACAAACCATGATACCTCCATTGTTCAACGGTTTATCAACATTTAACTTATGTATCTACCTTTTCAAAAGTATGTGGCGTGTATGTGTTTGAGCATTTGTCTGAACAAGTAGTTATATCATCTAGGACCCTATCAAATATTCCTGTCGCAGAGGTAAACGACAAGAATGTGAAAATAAACAAAAGTTCGTGTATCCTGATAGCCGCCATCTTGAACAGCTGGTTTATTTTGATCACGTGACAAAATAACAATCGATCGAGCACTCCGCGGTGATCAAATTCCGATGATCCGTGACGAGTTTTATAACGATAATAAGTTAACTTTGTACTGCCTAAGAAGAACTGAATGAAAAAACCTAATTTTCTTTTTTCTTTCTTTTTTAATATCATTTCGGTTAAGGCTTTGTAATAAAGTATTCAAATCCTTGAATAAACTACAGTCAGAAACACAATCTTTCAGTGAGCTTTTCAAATTGACTGAATCAAACTTGAAAACATGTATATTTACACATATAATACATACCTAGTCATTTTTTTTTATTCAAACAGTGTATGGTTAGATAATAAAGATGTTAATTTTTTTTTAATATTCTCTGGCAGAATCTGATACTGAGAACCTTAAACCTAGAACAAATATTAGGAAATTTATGTTAAAAATCAACGGTACCACATACCTTTTTCATTTCTAAAAAATATTTGTTTTGATATATTTTATTTACGGACTGTTTATTGTGAAATATAAAATGATTTTGGTACAGCCATGACGGTGTTGTCAGTTTGTTTTAGATTTATGAGTGTGACTGTCCCTTTGGCATCTTTCGTCCCTCTTTTGGGTACTGATTTCAACCTTCTTAGAGGCATAACATCACCAGAAAAAAATCACGATTCAATTTATCATAATATTGCGGTTTTAGAGTGGTAGGTGCCCGGTCCAACTTTTGTTGAAAACGAAAGTTGGTTATTTATGGAATCACTGAAGCATGACTATAGCGGACCCCTTTTTAGGTAGTCAGTTGCCCCATCCCCTTTTATCATGAAAATTTCTTGATCCCGCCACTGAATTGCACATCTTTTTTTAATATCAATCCAACAAGTAACTTAGTTTTCACTGAATGATAGATACAATATTTACTTAATTTTCCAAAATATGTGCACATATAAAAAAAATCTCATATTATACTCAAACCATCTCAGTAATATTATCTTTTATGGTTTATTTTATGATATCAAAAGAGCCAGTCTGTCCCTGACGGTGTATTGCATATAATTTAATTATCTCTCCTCTCAATCCAGAGATGACGAATATGATGAAGTGAAATCCCGACAATTCATTTATCAAAATAATGACATTTTTGTTCTTGATACTTGCTGACAGTAAGAACACAAGTAAACCCGCTATAGTTTGTGTTGGAGAGTTGGTACGCCGCGCGAATACTACATGACTCAGACTGTGTTATTCTCTGGCACCAAAGGCTTAAGCTTGTATACATGTCCTTGGAAAACTGAGGGATGGCTTGGCGCAGTTATAACTCGTGTTTAAACCCGCCACTTTCGGTATGTGCATATGTACTAATAGGTCACAGTCAGGATCAGTGGTTACCGTGTTTTGCGCATGCTGTATATCATATATTTGTTCTCTGATTTTGTCAGGCCAGGGGTTTTCTCGTTTGATTTTTTGTTTTTTTTTACATTTGTCACTTCGGGTCCTTTTACAACTTGCTATGTGGTATGCATATGGTCGGTAGTCGAGAGTTGTCGCGTATTGGCAATCATACCACATCTTCTTATTTATATATAAAGATCGAACTAATCACAAAATTATCTTTGGACTTAAATTCATTAGATATATAGACAGCTGCAATTTTAGTGAGAAGACGACATCGAAGAAACAATTCCTGTTTAATCGGTATACGTAGTATTTGTCACGGCGATTAAAAGGAGATAGAGTAAACGTTGCCTAATGTCCAATGGCATATATTTCATTCATGTATATTGAGGCCGAGATGAAAGTTGAAATAGACCCCAAGTTGTAGGACTGATCTGCAAAGGTTCTTACTGGAATACGGACAAGAAATATGGACTGCCATTATTAAAAAGAGGATAAACTTGTAAAGGGATAAATTATTAATATGGCAAAACCGTATACATACATAGTACATGTAGGACAAGTCGGCACAGTTGAAGAGAAGTTTCGATGGACAGATTGTGATAAACGCCCATTGTACTTTAAAAAGGTTACTTTTTAGTATTGCCATGCATGATAATAAAATATCATGACAGCTTTAACTAAGACAATTTTACACAAAAAGGGCCGCCGGGCATCAAACACTGTTAGGAACTTTTTCTGCAAGACTTATATAAAATATTGATCAAATATGCTTAGAGATAAATCGAAACAATTAAAGGGGTGAGATATACGAGGGTCTTAATGGGGTTTACAGATAAGAGAATGAAGGACTAATACTACAGATAAATGGTCCAAAAATAGAGAATATACAAAACTAGTACTGAAAAAATAAAATTAGAGAATAATGAAGCACAAAATATAAAGAATAAAGATTAGCGGAAAAAATTATAAAGGATAGAGAAAATGGCTTGAAAAATTTGATTAGCCTGAGAATTTAAGGACCCCTATCCAGACCATCATATATTCGGTGTAGACATTTCTTAGATACCAATCATTAATAACAACTATTAGATATGCATGCACAATGTTTTATATAATCTCGGACAACAGCCACTTCTGGTTTAGATTGATACTTTCCGTGATGAACGGAGTAGTTTCTAAATACATATATTTTGTTCAACTTAATTCTTGGATAAAAAGGAACAAAACTGTTCATGCAGAAATAAAACATTCCGAAACACTAACAAACACTTGTGTAACAAACAATTTAATCACATGAATTCGCCTTGCTCCAGAATCGAAATGTCGACTGTTACATACTCCTCTGTATTTTGACATTTTTACCTTTTAATGGTGTTTGTTTTGTTCACACATCATTGTCAATAAAATGGAAATTTATCCAACTGTCAAACAAATGGGATGCTAAGCTAGCTGGCCACAATTTTCTAGATAAGAAAATACCTGTAACAAGTCAGGAATATGACAGTTGTTATCCATTTGTTTTATGTGTTTGAGCTTTTGATTTTGTCATTTGATTCTCATTTAATAAGAATCTTCCCGTTTTGAATTTCCCCCGTAGTTTGTGGATATAAGGCAAAGTTTGATAATATAATCTGTTAGGTGTTGTTTTTTTTATAAATTTCTCCAATAGCTATATAGCTCTTGTTGTTTTTTGGTTTTTTTTTTGCACCATGGTATCAAATACTGTATGATATTGGTACACCATGTATACCATTGACACTACTACTAGTATCTACGCTGCTAGTACACATGTATCCGGCATGTCCGGATATCCCGGTCTTACCAAAATCTCTCCGAATTTTCTCATTTATTTAAAAACACGTGTACAGGATGTCGGTATCACATTTGTTTTACCTTTTTTTTTTGTCGGGGTCTTTGGATTTGTTTGATTTGTGCGGGTTTCTTGTGTGTGTGTGTGTGGGGGGGGGGGGGGGGGGGGGGGGTTACAACATATAACATTAAATTGTCAAAAAAGTGTAGGGTCGTAGGGACTTGATTGTGCTGACTATTCGTAAACTAAGATCTACAACATAAACATCGAATTCTCCAAACGACTATATTAAACATAAAGAGATATCCAATGCATTCACCTACTAACGAGGTTACTATCTGATAGATACATGCAAATATTCAAATAGTTTTTGTTACACTCAAGATTAAGTCTTACATTTTCTGCAAAATTCACAGTGGCGGATCTAATAGGGGTTAAACCGTTGAACCCGTTGAACCCACCTTTTATGACGATCAATGCATTTGAATGGCGGGACAAAAGTTGGAACCCTAGACCCCCCAACCCCCACGGCACCACCACCACCACTACCACCACCACCACCAGTCCACCACCTAGATCCACCAATGCACGAGAGTGTGCATGTGATAAGGAAACTTTAAAGTCCTATCTATATGCGTGTTTGCGTGAATGAGTATAGATTTTAGTAAAATTTGTAGGAACACAACAGTTAAGTCCATGTCCACATGAAATATATGGTTTAAGGGAAAAGTTTGCAGCCATTTAATTGCATACAAATCGATCGTAAAATCCACGCAAATATTAATAATATTTGAAAGATCGGACCGTTTTAAACTTCTAACATGTTTCTCTAAAAATCTTTCCAATATATACTGATTTTTTTTACTACACCAATCATTTTTATCCAAACTGGCCAAACATTGCAGAATGTGACCTTTGAATGAATGCACCCCTATTTTTCTTTTTTGTCTAAACTATGATGAAATTATGTAATGATATGTTCCCTGGTTTTTTCATATGTTTCAATGAGTAGCAGGTGATTATACTTTTTTTTTCTTGTGAAGAACATATAAGATAAGGATTTGAAGTTATATTATTACCAAGTGGCGTCGGGATCTAGAAAGGGGAAAGGGGGTCCGAGTTTGAAACCCCCCCTTATTTTAACGACCAATGCATTTGAGATATATACATTTTAATGACCTAGAATATAAACAAGACTAAAAATCCTTGGCAGCTTTTCTTTATCATTACCGTACCGCCTAGATATTCCAAATCAGCATGGATACAGATTAACAAAATAATGGTATTGGTTAAAAATGAAAGAAGGCATGTTTCTAGCACTTACAAAACTTTCAATTCTCGGAGTTTCAATTATTCATATATTTATCATTTATTTTTTTCCTTTTTTTTTGGTTATAAAACCATTTTCATCTTGTCGTGTTTTGCTTTATTACGTTCCGGCAAGACACTTCTAACAAGTTTAGTGTGATATTTTTTTCTCTCTCACATTTCTTGCTATAAGCTCAAACTATTAAGTAGGTATGATTAGCTCGTGTTTTCGTGTCAGCCTATCCCCCCTTTTTCTGCTGTCAAAATCGGATTGGATATTATAAATATCCGTGGCACGGAAACAGCCGAATGCAACAGGAATAGATTGACGTAGATAGCCGGGCGCGTGGTACAAATCGATTGGTCCACCGAGGTAAATATATATCCAATGACAATCTTCCATCTGGCCTGTCACGTGTGTCCCGGCATCTTCTCACTGGAAATACAAACATCAGAGAAGTGAACATCTTACTGGATCATATTGGAACATCGTCGAATAATGAGAACTTTCCTGTTGCTTGTCGCCGTTTTCGGCGTAGCACTGTCAGACCCAACTGTTTATTTCCAAGAGGGTTTCTCCAGTGGTGAGTTTACAACCTTTTTTTATAACTTTTGAGAGACGGTGTGCACATGTGAGAAAAACATACAAAATTTATCCTAAACTGTCAAAATAGTGAATTATTTTCGTCGATTACTTCAACACTGCATTCTTAAGAAATATCATAGATCAGTCTAATGATATTAATTGCCTTTGTTTAATTAAATAATTTAGTACAAGGTGCTTGTCTGTTGCAGAGTTGGGGAAATTGGGATATTTAGACTGGCTCAGTCATATCAGTCATGTCAGTAGCTTGTGTAAAACACAATTTTGCTTTATTACATGTCAATAATAATACTAGACCGTCAGAGTTAGCCTTTTCTATTTCCTTTTTGTAATCCCAGATGTCTTGAATGCTCATTCTTTTAGTCATGCTTCAGTGATTCCCTATATAATCAGCAAAACTTTTCCATCAAAAGGGGAACTGCCCTTCCCTTAAATTCGACTCTTGAGGGTTGCTATCTCAATCAATATCGTTGATCTTTGCCAAAATTGCATGTTGTTGTCTTGTAACATATTAATTTATTTATCTTTTTTTAAGCTGGTTGGACCGACAGATGGGTTGAATCTACTGCTAAGGGAGCAGATCAAGGCAAATTTGAATGGACTGCTGGGAAATTTTATGGAGATGAAGATCTAGACAAAGGTAGGCATATTAAGCATGTATATTGCATATAGAAGAAAAAAATTATGGTTGAATGTAAATGGATTTTGTGTTTATAATTAAAATATTAAAATAAAAAAAAAACCAATATATCACTCTTAAGGATGTATTCTTCTGACTTTTCAGTCTCGTTCAGTCTCGTTGAAATCTCGTTCTTAAATTATTTCCAAAACATATGATAGAAGTGGAAAATATCAATGAATTGTAAAAATATTATAATCAAACATAACTCTGTGAAAAAATTGTGTATTGACCATGAACGGTTTTTGAATAATCCAGTTTTCAAATTTTATGACCATTCAAGTCAGTATTTTTAGTCAAAATTTTGAGAAAATGGGTGAGGGACACAAAAAATGAGTTTACAAGAATAATATACATCCCATCTCATTTTGGTCTTTTCAAATTTCTTAGATATGTATTTTTTCAATCATTTATAACAAAAAAGTTGAATTAATATGCATTTTGTTCTTTAAAATGAGAAAAATCATAAAAATACAAAATTGGCAGTATGGTAAATTTTACACAAAAAAGCATCAAAATATGATAAAACTTTCTTATATTAACACCTACCTATAGTTTTTGTAAGTTAAATTTATTCAGATTGGTCCACTTCATCTTTATGGAAAGTATGAAAAAAAGTTTAATTGTGAAACTGTGATTTTTTTCACGATAATAGCACAAAAATATGTAAAAATCGATGAAAAGTGAGAAAATCATCAAAATTGGGCATTTTCAAAGGGCCGTAGCAAAAAAAGAAACACACCACCATATGATTTTTTCTTCACCAATTGTTTTGTTACAGTCTTATAAACCTAAAAATCAGGTTAAGAAAAAAAGTTTAGTTCTAGAAATTTTTGGCTCCTCAGAGGTGTACATCCTTAATGATAGATCAGGGTCTGGGCTAGATATTTGCACCACTTGATCCAACGAAAGTTAGAAAACGATTTTGAATTTATTTAGTAAATTTTAATTTTACAGGTATTCAAACATCCCAGGATGCAAAGTTTTATGGAATTTCCAGCAAACTAGAGAAGCCAATCAGCAATGAGGGAAAGACTTTAGTTATCCAGTTCACTGTCAAACATGAACAGAACATTGATTGTGGTGGAGGATACATGAAACTTTATCCAAGTGATGTTGACCAGAAAAATCTCCATGGAGATTCTCCATATCTCATCATGTTTGGTAAGTAAAAAAAAACAAGGTTTTGATCATTATTTTTCTTGTATACCTTATATAACTGATTTTTCCCAACCTGATATTGTTGATTACAGTGCATGGTTTTCTTATTAACCTGAGGTTCTGATAATTTTAAACGAAAACTACTTTTTAAAGTGTTAAATGCTATCATCAAACTCAAAGAAAAGGTGATATTTTTTTGTATTTTAACTAGTTATTTGAAAACTAAAGTATTTTCAAAATAATAAACTAACTTTTGAATTAGATCCTCTTGATATAATCAAATTGATGTACAATTTCTTAAGTAAGGATCCCTCCCTAGGCTTGCAATGTTCAGTTCAGATAGTACTAAATGTATTGGTATTGGACTAAATTGAGATTATGATAGATATTTATTTGAATTAATTGTTTCCAGGCCCTGACATATGTGGACCAGGAACCAAAAAAGTACATGTGATTTTCACCTACAAAGGAAAGAATCTTTTAACGAAAAAGGAAATCAGATGCAAGGTACATTAGATTTCTATTGATGATTAGACATGTTACAGGTGTATGCTATAATTTTGCAGATGGGGCAATCTTGAATTTAAGAAAAGCAACCTCGATAGATTGATTGGATTAAAGCTGTGTTAAAAAGCAAATCAAGTTACATATACAGAAAAAACAACAACAAAAAACATTCAAATAAACCTTCAATTTAGTCCCACAAAATAATGACTTCTGGTAGTGGGGGAAATGTTCAGGATGACAACAGTTTTGTGAATTCCACTGTCAAAAAAATATATAAGAAACTATTTTCTATAGCTTGTTTATCTATTCAGTTGTTGATGGTCATTTTGTGTTTTACAACAAAAATTCAGACAATTTGACTGTTTTATGTACATTTATCTGTGTTGAGTAAACCGGAAAAGATCTCATAAAATTGGGAATGGAAATGGGGACAGATGAGATGCAGTATGCTTGCATATGAGGAAACATTGATAAGATGGTCTAACAAACATAAATTTTACCCTTAATTTAAATAATGATAATCTATTTATCTAATTTCAGGACGATGTGTTCACCCATTTATACACATTAATAGTAAGACCAGACAACACATATGAAGTTAAAATCGATAATGTTAAAGCTGAGAGTGGTACTATGGAAGATGATTGGGATTTCCTTGTACCCAAAAAAATTAAGGTTTGTATTGAAATAAACTTATTGTTTTTCTCAGGTTTTATATTTATAAGAATGTCGCCAATATAAAAAGTGGTTTTTAAAGTTTCTTCAAAATTGATTTCAGCCTCATAATTTGCTATGATATCAATCCATAGTTTTTTTCTTTAGAAATTAAATTGTGTGTTTGATGGTAAGAAATACAAGATTTAAAATACTATTTATATCATGATTTTATAATAAACACATTCCATAGTGCATATATATGTTTCGCAGATCCATTCAGGACATGCTTTTTTTTGTGCTGGAGTTTAGACTGGTATTATTTCGAGAACATGTAATAAAAATATACAATATTTTTTATAATTTTGATAGGATCCAGAAGCAAAGAAACCTGATGATTGGGATGAAAATGAGAAAATTGATGACCCAGCAGACAAAAAACCAGAAGACTGGGACAAGCCAGAACATATCCCAGACCCAGATGCCAAAAAACCTGATGATTGGGATGATGAAATGGACGGAGAATGGGAACCACCACAAATTGATAACCCAGACTACAAGGTAGGCTATAATTAAGATTTGTAAAGTCATGTTATATATGTACTTGTTTTTTGTTATGTGTATCATGGAATCTTTTTTACACAAGACAATAAACTCCTTGATGTATGTAGCTGTTTAATTAAAACATTGAGTAACAGTTAAACTTTAAAAAAAAATGGCAAGTGAATGTTTCAAAAAGCTGTGTTTTTTTTTGTAAATGAGGTAGAGAATACTTGGTTTTATTAGATTTAATTGAAGATTCATTATTTAAGGAAAAAAGATGACAATTAATTTTTTTTTAAATAAGATTTTTAAGTACATCTTTTTTTTACTACTGCTGTTTTAAGTATAATTACATACATCTGACAATGATATGATATATACATATACCATTTATTTCACTGATTTAATAAGACAGATGGATTATGTAAAATAAAAAAGAACTTTCACTACTTAAGTGTGAAATATGTTTTAGAATATATACATGTTAGCAATCAAGTGACATTATGTTTTTCATCTTTTTAGGGAGAATGGAAACCAAAACAAATCGACAACCCAGCTTATAAAGGAAAATGGGTTCACCCAGAAATTGATAACCCAGAATATGTAGAGGATAAAGATTTATATAAATATACAGATATTGGAGCAGTAGGATTTGATTTATGGCAGGTAAGGGAGATAATGTGTTAATTATAGCTAGAGTTGTCGTTCTTTTACTTTCTTATAAAATTTAAATTTTTGATATTTTTATTGTTGTGAAAATGGTGTCAGGATAGATACAAATGTCTTGCAAAAAAAATAAAGATCAAGAGATGAAAAAAAGATATTTGTATGCTGAGCTTTTGGAAGTTAAAATAATTAATAGAACATGCAAGTTAACTACAACATTTACCATTGATAAAAGCTAGAGTTAAAGTTTCAATACAAGTTCAATCATACTTTGCAAATCAGGCAAAACACAACAGCTTGTGCACAATTGTTTAAATGGTGTTTTTTTTTTTTACTTCCAGGTGAAATCAGGTACCATTTTTGACAACATTTTAATAACTGATGATGAAAGTAAAGCTGAAGAAGTAGGAAAAGAATTATGGGAAAAAACAAAAGATGCAGAAAAAACAATGAAAGATAAACAAGATGAGGAAGAAAGAAAAGTACGAGAGGAAGAAGACAAAAAACGAAAAGAGGAAGAAGGTATGCATGAATTTGTAGGATAATGCATTACACTTGAAATCTCTTCCTGAGCAAATCAATGATTATGACATACTTTGATTACGAAGACGCACAGCTGATTATTTAAAATACTCAGAAATAGGGTTGATCCTCAAAACTTAATTTTTGAATGAATGCATTTTTATTTACAAATATAATCTTAATAGTCCCTTTTCAATTTATGAACTTTTTATGTTGCTTATCAAATGCAAAAATTACACTTTGAAACTACACTATTTCTTTGTGTGCAACATGTGTTAATTAAACCAAAATATGTAAACTTGTTTTTTAATCTTCAGATAAAAATAAGAAAGAAGGTGGAGATGAAGAGGAAGAGGAAGAAGATGATGATGCTGGAGAAGAAGACAAAGTAAGTAAACTGATAAAAAATCCACAAAATCACTCACACTCTCTTGTAATATTTGGTAAATCCCCAATTTTATCAAGATGTAAAAATGAGATGGGTTTGGATTGCCAATGAGACAGCACTCCACCAGAGACCAGATAACAGAAGTTAACTATAGGTCCCTGTACAGCCTCCTAAAATGAGCAAACCCATATTGCATAGTTAGTTTTAAAAGGTCCAAAAAACACAAATTTATAACAATTTTAAACAAGCAAGCTGTGTGACTGGGCAAACAATTGGTAGAGCGGTTAAATTGTTCAGACATTTTAACTGTGGTATAAAAACAAGTAATTCATTTTAAGGTTACTAAATTTGTAATTGTTTTTAAATTTCTAATGGAATGTAGTTATTATTTTTAGAGAAATATTTGTCTCTTAAAAAGTTTCAATAGTAGATTAGACAGCTATTGTCAGTCATTATTTATAGATTTCATGTATACAAGGTGAAAAAAATGAAGTTTTGCTAAATAAGTGAGCATCGAACCTGTTTGGATTCATAACAATTATTAACCAAATTCATTGGCACTTTGATATGTCCAACTTATTCAGTCAGAATATTAAGTTATGAAAACTATTTAATTAAATGTCTTATTTTATTTCAGGATGAACATGACCACGATGAGTTATAGGAAAGAAGATTTTAGGACAATTTTAAATTCCATCTTCTCTTCATCGCTGTATGGCAGACTTTATAATAATGTGATCAAGTTTTACTAGGGGACATAATCCATGGGGAAAACCTGCAAATTGTGTTGTGTCAAATCAAATTGTCTGTTTTTGTATCTGTATTTTTAGAGGTTATCTGATTGTGAATGAACATGGGTGAATGGTTGTGTATATGTTGGTATGATGAATATTTGTTTTGATACTGAGAGAAAAATATCCTATGTGTTTGAAAGGCATGTTATGCGAACATTATTATCAACCAGAGTTCACAGTTTATAAAATCATGGTAGTAGTCCATTTCTTTATTTCAAGCTTTATTTATTAAGAATATTTGGAATATCATATTTTTATTGTATTTCATTATTATTATTATTAATGTGTTGTTAATGTGTATTTGTTATACTTCTAGTATAAATTGAGCATTCTGGTTGAACTACTAGGTGTTTTACATTGCTAAAAACAAAGCAATGGTAATAAAACACTTTTATCAATATATGTCTTATAGTAGTTATTATGGCCACCTTTTAATGATTGTTGGTGTTTGTCCAGTAATCTTGGGGCTTTTTGACTCGCATGACCAGACAAAAAAATAAAGGCAACAGTAGTATACCTCTGTTCAAAACTCGTATAAAAAACAAAATTGGGGTAACAAACTAAAACCGAGGGAAACGCATGTAATATCAGAGGAGAACAACAACACAACACTAAAATGTAACAAACAAAGAAACAGACCAAGCATCAGACAAAATCCCACGAAAATAACAAATATAACATCAAAAACAAATACATGAATTTGGGATAGACGAGACAGTTTATTGCCATTTGTTTGACTCTGAAGTTTCCTTTTGAGTAAATAATCCCTCCAGATTCCTTTGCTCCGTATGTTATATGGCCAGAAAGCAATGCTTGATAATGTATTCACTGATTCAACAAGCCAAAAAGTGGTTAGAAAACACGGAACAGTTGATCAATCACCAAACAAATCACGGATCCCAAAAGTGGCATGAAAACGCCAAAAGTCCATCAATCACCAAAAATTCACGGATCCCAAAAGTGGCATGAAAACACCAACCGTCGATCATTCACCAAACAATTCAGATCCCAAAAGTGGCATAACAACACCAACTATCAACTAATTGTCCAATGGATCATGATCGCTAATTAAATTACGTGACATAAATTATTGTGGTAAACATTTTTAAAAATGTGCTAGAATAATTAAAAACCTGGATTTTCATTAAGGATGTCTGCTTGTCATGTTTTTGATTTTTGTCAGATTTTCAGAAACCTCTGGTTTTATCCATTTGAATGCCTTGAAAATTTTTCCCCATGGACCCCCATTTTTCTTTTTATAAATCTTTTACATGTATAATAATAAGTCATTTGTAAATGTCTTATAACATTTTATTTATTTATTAATAGTATTTGAGAACGTTAAGGTAACACGATACCGAATGACGTTACGCCACGAGTTATCGTTCCTAACGTTGTCGAATAACGTTCACACATGATGTATGTGTATACAAGCCAATGTAACAGGTTCTGCAATCACAAGGTGATTTTGAATAATAAAAAAAAATTGTTGGTTACTATGTGACATTTTTAACGGAAACTTTTTCTAGATGCAGAGTGCCGAGAGTTTTGATGCAATACATAACGGTTAACTTGTTTGACATAGATTGCTTTATCGTTTTCCGGCAATTCTTCTGCTCCTTTTTATACGACCGCAAATTTTGAAAAAATTTTCGTCGTATATTGCTATCACGTTGGCGTTGGCGTTGGCGTCGTCGTCGTCGTCCAAATACTTTTAGTTTTCGCACTCTAACTTTAGTAAAAGTGATTAGAAATCTATGAAATTTTAACACAAGGTTTATGACCACAAAAGAAAGGTTGGGATTGATTTTGGGAGTTTTGGTTTCAACAGTTTAGGAATTAGGGGCCAAAAAAGGGCTCAAATAAGCATTATTCTTGGTTTTCGCACAATAACTTTAGTTCAAGTGAATAGAAATCAATGAAATTTAAACACAATGTTTATGACCACAAAAGGAAGGTTGGTATTGATTTTGGGAGTTTCGGTCCCAACAGTTTAGGAATTAGGGGCCAAAAAGCGACCCAAATAAGCATTTTTCTTGGTTTTCGCACCATAGCGTTAGTATAAGTAAATAGAAATCTATGAAATTTAAACACAAGGTTTATGACTATAATGGAAGGTTGGTATTGATTTTGGGAGTTTTGGTCCCAACAGTAAAGGAAAAAGGGGCCCAAAGGGTCCAAAATTAAATTTTGTTTGATTTCATCAAAATTGAATAATTGGGGTTCTTTAATATGCCGAATCTAACTGTGTATGTAGATTCTTAATTTTTGGTCCCGTTTTCAAATTGGTCTACATTAAGGTCCAAAGGGTCCAAAATTAAACTTAGTTTGATTTTAACAAAAATTGAAACCTTTGGGTTCTTTGATATGCTGAATCTAAAAATGTACTTAGATTTTTTATTATTGGCCCAGTTTTCAAGTTGGTCTAAATCCGAGGTCCAAAATTAAACATTGTTTGATTTCATCAAAAATTGAATAATTGGGGTTCTTTGATATGCCAAATCTAACTGTGTATGTAGATTCTTAATTTTTGGTCCAGTTTTAAAATAGGTCTAAATTAAAGTGCAAAGGGTCTAAAATTAAACTAAGTTTGATTTTAACAAAAATTAAAATCTTGGGCCTCTTTGATATGCTGAATCTAAACATGTACTTAGATTTTTGATTATGGGCCCAGTTTTCAAGTTGGTCCAAATCAGGATCTAAAATTATTATATTAAGTATTGTGCAATAGCAAGTCTTTTCAATTGCACAGTATTGTGCAATGGCAAGAAATATCTAATTTCACAATATTGTGAAATAGCAAATTTTTTTTTAATTAAGAGTTATCTTTCTTTGTCCAGTATAGTAAGCAAGAAATATCTGCAAGAATTTATTTTAATTGGAGTTATCTTTCTTTGTCCAGAATCAACTTAAATCTTTGTTATATACAATATACAATGTATATTCACTTTTTACTACCAACTGATAAATTTAAATAATCTTTACCATTCAGTGATAACAAGCAGTTTTTTTACATCTTAATATTTTATGATGTATTTAAATGAGTAGTAATTGTTGCAAACTCCATTAGAATATTTTAATTGAAATTAGTTTTGGAATAAGGGAAAGGGGGATGTGATTAAAAAATTGGTTCAGCATAGTGAATTGCTCTAAGAGAAAACAAAAATTTTAAGTTCATTTGAATACATTCATTCTGTGTCAGAAACCTATGCTGTGTCAACTATTTAATCACAATCCAAATTTAGAGCGGAATCCAGCTTGAATGTTGTGTCCATACTTGCCCCAACCGTTCAGGGTTCAACCTCTGCGGTCGTATAAAGCTACGCCCTGCGGAGCATCTGGTTAACCTTTAAAAATGTATTACTTTACTTTTAAATATTCTGTTTCTTGAATATTAAAGCATCTGCACGGTTTATCGTTATATGTTCTTATGCATAAAAGACCGAGTTTTGTCACTTTATTGTATTCTTGGTTTATATTTGCAATAAATACTAATTCATGATGCACGCCGTATCCCCATGCAATTTTCGTAGAAATCCAATCTATAGAAACTTAGGATGATGCGTAATAAAACAGGAATTGTACAAATATTAATTCGTGTTAAAATGGTCGTCAAAAACACAGCTCGGGCAAAATGGAAAAAGGTTATCATCTGGATGAGAATTCGAATAGAAATAGGCGAAAAAGAACAATACATTAAAATCATGCAGACTTTGAAACTCAAACAGAAAATAGTTTGTTAGTATGGAATGTAAAAAAAAGTGGTTTAACTTTGTTATTTTGCCGAAAAACATTCCCTGTGTTCCAAGTATAATCAGTCTCTGAAATTCATTGGTCTGTAGAGAGTGAATCCGATATAGTTTCTGGAACATTTATAAGATAAAGTGCTAGCGTTGTAATCCTGTAGACCAAATCTTCACGGGACAGACAGCGTAGACTGAGAAATACATGAGAACTTGATTCGGCCAAAATAAAATTAAATATAATTCAGGTCCAGTTAAAATCTGATTAAAGACAGCCCCATGTATCCACCTGCGTCTTTAAACGCAAGTTGATAGTCAGGACTGGCTCTTGTCAAACTGGTTCCGTTACAATTGTTTTTCTCTCGAAATTTACAAGCAAACGACTGACTAACTTTTTATTCAAACGACAGAAAGAGACATGTTTCGTAGTGAAAACAAATACATTTTATATTTCTGACAATAACATAGTTTTTATTTTTTTTTATTCTACGAATTACACCACAAGGGTGACTAGGGAATAGAAATGATCACTTGGTCTTCTTCTGACCGGCGGTAAAAGGCTTCGAAAGTGAGACGTCTATTTGACTGTGCGGGATGTATCAAGTTTGCAGCCACATCCGGTCAGAATGGGGACATTAAATCCGATGCCTCGAATAAAGAGAGTGCTATGCTCTTTGAAATTCAAAAACATTTGCAACAACTCTTTGAGGGGTCCGTAGGTGGCCTGTTGCAAGATAAAATTTCTGTCCCTATCTAATATACCCTCATTTTCCAGTGTCATTCCAAATTTACTCGACCATAGCACAGGCGCTTGGGTCTATGATACAGATTTTTTTTATTAATTTTTTTTTATTAAAATATTCAATTTTCTATATTTATAATACATATCTATCACTTCTGTGCATGTCTCACTAAGTTTCGAGTGATTTAAACGACCCAGAGAAAATACCCAATTTTACTATCCATACTAAGAAACAGTTTAAAATACCCAATTTTACTATCCATACTAAGAAACAGTTTCTTAGTATGGATAGTAAAATTGGGTATTTTCTCTGGGTCGTTTAAATCACAGTTTCTTAGTATGGATAGTAAAATTGGGTATTTTCTCTGGGTCGTTTAAATCACTCGAAACTTAGTGAGACATGCACAGAAGTGATAGATATGTATTATAAATATAGAAAATTGAATATTTTAATAAAAAAAAAAAAAAAAAAAAATCTGTATCATAGACCCAAGCGCCTGTGGACCATAGTCCCGGAACGCCTCAATTACATAACCTACCAATTATTGTTAATTGTTCTCGCCCTTAACATGCATGATCTATTTGCCAACGGACATAAAGCAAACAGCAATCAATCCGACAATTTACAACCGTCACTTGAAACTTTAGTTGTTAAAATTCAAATCATTGCCTATATTTTTTCTAAGAAATCGACAAAGTTTCCGAACATTAATTTTACGCAAACAGAAATATCTACGTTACCGCTTGCTCATTATGGAAGAGGATAACATGAGACTAGTAAAAGTACAAGTATAAATAAAGCAAACAATTATATGGAAAATTTTATTTGTACAACAGTTGGATGTTATAAAGATAAATGGAGATATGGGATATGCAATTTATAAGAAAGCAACACCTAGAGCCAAGGCTCCGTGCTGAAGGCCGTACATTGACCTATAATCATGGTTTACTTTTTTAAATTGTTATTTGGATGGAGAGTTGTCTCATTGGCATTAACACCACATCTCCCTATATCTACCTCACGACATCAAAACCTTAGAAATCAAGCTAATTGGACGAGTATCTTTTTATTTCTAATTTGTAGTTTTAGTAAACGTTGGTCCCCTAGATTGGAAAGTTTTTATAAGTATAATTATCACAGTTACATTTCAGTCTCTTAGTACATATTTGTTGAAGTTTTAAAACTTTTATTCTTCGGTACAAAATTCAAACCATAATGAAATAAGGTGGTGCGGTAAAATTGCCAATTAATCAACTTTCCACCAAAGACAAAATGACGGAAATGTAAGTTTGCTTACATTGCTACTTCCTTTCAGATCTCCAAATAACTATTCCATTATATGAGCTGGATATTTAAAATACGTTTTGTCACCAAAATCCTAATAGGCACGTATCATCATATTGTGTCACTTGTGTCCGTTCAACCGTCAATCCCGCAATTGGTATATATAGGGTGTATACGGCTAAGTATTTAGCACTACAGTCTTTTTGCTTCAAGTTAAAATTATGTACATGGTGTTAAAACTTATATTAAAGCTGTGCATATCGTCTGGATTTTCTTTATTTTTTTTTCATGGCAGGTTGCTAGTTTAGGCATTTTGAAAAAAAGGGCACGCAGAGTACAGACTCCGGCTTACATCTCCTACATGTGGAATTTCAAGCTGGATCCTTTATAGTTCGCAGTTTGTTTTACTTCTAAAGAATGCATATCTGATCTTAAGATTTGTTTTGTAAATAATTTTCCACAAATAAGAGAATGTTGAATTTTGTGAAAGCTTGTGTACAGTTCGCAATGCTTGTCCGACTTGCTTAGCAACCAACTGACACATTGACACCACGCAGAGTACGCTATACTTATGTATGTAGCAAGTCAAGAATGTGAGTTCTGAAATTTCCTTTGAGTTTTGTAATTTTATTTTTTAGAATGTGTATTTTATCAGAATAATTACTTTCACTCATAATTTTCACAACTAACAGAATACTCAACCTTTTTTGACTGGTGCATTAAATGTGTCTTTTATAAACAACTGTTTTCAATATTGTATTGTATCATCCCGAACATGCATGAACTATTTGCCACTGAACGTTAAACAACCACCAAAAACCGTGGCCGAGCAATCATAAAACTTAACTGGATCAAATTTTTAAAGTACTCTATTTCTGCATGGATAAAGCGATGATACCATCTTTGTCTTAAAGGATGGAGATAAAAACTTAAATCACACGTGAAATTTTTCATGGTATTTCCACGTGAACTTTATAAAAATTTGAAGGTATTTTCATGATTTTAATTAAATTTTAGAATTAAGATCTTTTATCTTTCCGGTGATTTATTCATGAACTATTATCATAAGATGCACGTTGAACAAACCAGTTCAAGCAACACTTTTTGTTTCAAGTATATATAAAAAAAAGAAGATGTGGTATGACTGCCAATGAGACAACACTCCACAAGAGACCTAAATGACACAGAAATTAACAACTATAGGTCACCATACGGCTTTTAATAAAAAGAAAAGCCCATACCGCATAGTTAGCTATAACAGGCCCCATAATGACAATGTAAAACGAAACGAGAAAACTAACGGCCTTATTTAAATAAAACAATGTACGAAAAACAAATATGTAACACATAAACAAACAACAACCACTGAATTACAATATGCTCGTTTGGTGTGAAAATTAGAAAAAAAATAATGTTAATTCATTGAGTGAAATCAGTGTATGTAAAGTGCGGATCCTAAAATATCATTTTTACTGTATATGCCATAAATTTCTAATGTAGAATGATAAATAAACAGACGAACTTTTTTTAATTTTTGAAGAAAATCAAGAAAATTAGTTAAAATGTATATGTTCAGAAATACATAATATTAATTAAACAAAGTAAGAGATGCGAGCGGGGTTTTATCGCGCCTAAAGCCATCCAGCTGTGAAATATATACCAAAATAGGTGAATATTTAGGACATTTCACGAACAGATCGTGCAGGTGTTTTATAAGTAGCAGGTTAGATGTTGTTGCAGTAAAAAATATTCATTTTAATACAATTATTAAAGTTGTATAACGTAG
This sequence comes from Mytilus trossulus, assembly GCF_036588685.1. Taxonomy (NCBI): domain Eukaryota; kingdom Metazoa; phylum Mollusca; class Bivalvia; order Mytilida; family Mytilidae; genus Mytilus; species Mytilus trossulus. The sequence goes on from NC_086373.1 coordinate 83,463,341, forward strand.
AATATGTTTTGTCATTCAGTTTCTTCATATTTAACTAAATTCCACTATGATGATTTCGTAATGCTAGTCATGTTTACTGTCGAAAAATGATACTATTCTTTCATTTTCACTGTGGAGCGAATCATTATTATTGTATATGCGGTGCATTTTCACTGTATAATTATTTTTTTTATCTATTACAGCTCATTTCTTTAAGCATGTAGAGCAAGACTTTAGTTGATTTGCTTGCTTTTTTATTATTGGATAATCATTATGATAACACCCAATTTAATTCAAATATTAAAAATACAGGTTAAACTATGCCTATTCATATTGTTTAAAAATGTCAATCTTATTTACAAAGTTTGTATAAACAATTATACAAACAAAGCAAGCAAGCCAACCAAAGTTTTGCTTTACATGCATAAGAAATTAGCTGTAAAGCCTTAATTTAGCCGACTTGCTCAAACAATAGATAAAGTAAGAGAAAGATTTGATAAAATTTAACTTACGGAGGAAAGTTTGGTTTTAAAACACTCTAATAAATTCAATAGAAATAACATTTATTCCGAATGTATTCCATTTAGTTTCTTATAAAGCGTATAGGGATCTTTATAGGGATGGAGAGTTGTCTCATTGTCACATACGACATCTATATACGGCTCAAAAACGAAACGAGACGGGATAAAAAGGGATAAAAAAAATCTACGCTACTTTTTTAATATATTTATAATGGGCTTAATATGAGTCAAAATAGAGTAAAATAGTGGGTCGCATTTGGGTATAAGCGTCACGCCGGATTGCCGATATTTTGCAAGCGTGACAAGTGAAAGTCAAATGATTGTGTAGTGAAAAACGGGAAATGAAGTCTAGCGGGACACGGATAAAAATTAGAACTGCATAGTATAAGCGGGATACGGGAATCTGACAAAACAATAAGCTGAATACGGGAATCTGACAAAACAGTAAGCGGGATCCGGGATCAGAACCCCCCAATGAGCCCCAAGAATAAGATATTTTTGTATATTCATCCTAGTGTTGCAGTCATGCCTTCAATAACAAATGTATCCGATGCATGCATTTTTTTTATATTTTTGGTCCCTTTTTCAATTCTGTGGGGTCCAAATTTATAGACAAAAGTCCTTTAATATAGATATTTGGAATTCGTTGACATACTGAATCTAACCGTGTATCTAGTTTGGGAATTTTTTGCCTAGCTGCTGAAATAGCCCACATAGAGTTCCAAAGGGTCTAAAATCAACAAAAATGAATTGTAGCATGCATTTCGAGTACAATAACCCAAATATGCATGGTTTTACCTCTGCGGTAGTATCCATTCGCGGATCTAGAATTTTTCATAAGTAGGGGCCCACTGACTGCCTAAGAGGGCCCGCTGCTGTCACCTTCCGGTAATTCCCTATGTAAGTTAAAATCAAGGAGAGACGTAATCTGAAGAATACAAAATGACATTTTGAGAATCGCTTTTGTTACAAGTTTGAAAAGCTATATATTTGATGAAGAATGAATGAGGAGTTTGTATTTCAATTTGAAAATACATGTATCATAAATCCTAAAGTCATCAACTATTTTTTTTTTTCATTTGTTGCAAGTGCATTTATCACATAATTCTACAATAAAAATTCCTCGCTTCTTTGAAAATTCTACATTAATAATGACTGCACTAACAGCGATAATTCATCGCATCTATAGTTAAAATGGATCGCTTTCAATAATCGATATGCTATATTATGATGCTTTTATAACACTTATTTGAACTTTAATGCTATGTTTGTATATTATAAAGACATATCACAATGAAAATATGTTAAAACTTAACTTAAAATCCTTTAACTTGATATTTTCAAAACGTAAACAAATACAGTTTTCCCATGATCCTTTATTCTACAATAGACATACCCGCATATAACAGTAAAAATGAACTAGCTGGATTCGCACTTTATATACACTGGAAATGTCCATGTGCAGGACGAAATATTTCATATTGCATAACTAGGAAATTTACGACACCCGACAGGGGAAATGAAAATAAAATAAACACCATTCAGATTCCGACACATATTTTGTTTTCCATTTCTCTGAGTAGGAATAACGCACTGGAATAACGTTACATTCTGTATTCAATAACGTCACACGTTTTCGGCCAAATTCTAAGGGTATCAATCAACTTTGAAGCCATTTATCTCAAAAACAAGGATGGTGACATATACGTTTCTATACGTGTATGGATTTAGTATGCAATCCTGGATATTATGTTAGTTGTTTGTTTTTATCCGTATATAAGAACATAGCCATCCATTGGAAAATCTAAAAAGGAGGGCCCTCATGGGGTTTTTGATTATGTGATTACTTGGCCGTTTTTTTAATGATTATTTGATTATTAAGCCAAATATTTCATGATTATTTGATTACCTAGGACTGTATTTTTAGTTTATGATTATTTGATTACTAAAGATAAGCAAATATTTAATGATTATGTGATTATATTGGCAAAAAAATGGTGATTATGTGATTACTAGGACCCCCCATGAGGGGCCTCATACCGGAAAAGGAAGGTTGGGATGCATTTTGGCGGTTATGGCCCTAACTGTTTAGGAAATAGGGGCCAATAAGGGTACAGAAACAATTCATTTCTAATATTATGTATAAATTGTTCATTTCATGACAAAATATCGTAGTAGGTATTTCATCTAGTTATATCAGGTGTTTGTTGAATGTCCTATAGGTATAGCAGGTACTTGTTGAATGTCCTAATGGTATGATAGATACTTGTTGAATGTCCTACAGTATGTTAGGTACTTGTTGGATATCCTATTGGTATAGAATGTTCTTGTTGAATGTCTTTCATTATAGTAGGTTCTTGTTGAATGTCCTACAGTATGATAGGTACTTGTTGATTGTCCTACAGTATGACAGGATCTTGTTGAATGTCCTATTGGTATATTAGGCTCTTGTTCAATGTCCTTCAGTATGACAAGTCCTTGTTGGATATCCTTTTGGTATAGTAGGTTCTTGTTGAATGTCCTACAGTATGAGTCTGACAGGTACTTGTTGGATATCCTTATGGTATAGTAGGTTCTTGTTGAAAGTCCTACAGTATGAAAGGTACTTGTTGAATGTCCTACAGTATAGTGGGTTCTTGTTGAATGTCCTACAGTATAGTAGGTTCTTGTTGAATGTCCTACAGTATGACAGGTTCTTGTTGAATGTCCTATTGGTATAGAAGGTTCTTGTTGAATGTCCTACAGTATGACAGGTACTTGTTGGATATCTATTGGTATAGTAGGTTCTTGTTGATTGCCCTTCAGTATGACAGTTACTTGTTGTATGTCGTATTGGTATAGTAGGTTCTTGTTGAATATCCTACAGTATGACAGGTACTTGTTGGATATCCTATTGGTATATTAGGTTCTTATTGAATGTCCTACAGTATGAAAGGTACTTGTTGAATGTCCTACAGTATGACAGGTTCTTGTTGAATGTCCTATTGGTATAGTAGGTACTTGTTGAATGTCCTACAGTATGTCAGGTACTTGTTGGATATCCTATTGGTATAGCAGGTTCGTATTTAATGTCCTACAGTACGATATGTACTTGTTGAATGTCCTACAGTATGACAGGTTTTTGTTGAATGTCCTATTGGTATAGTAGGTTCTTGTTGATTGTCCTACAGTATGACATGTACTTGTTGAATGTCCTACAGTATGACAGGTACTTGTTGGATGTCCTACAGTATGTTAGGTACTTGTTGAATGTCCTTCAGTATGACAGGTACTTGTTGGCTATCCTATTGGTATAGTAGGTTCGTATTTAATGTCCTACAGTACGATTTGTACTTGTTGAATGTCCAACAGTATGACAGGTTCTTGTTGAATGTCCTATTGGTATAGTAGGTTCTTGTTGAATGTCATACAGTATGACATGTACTTGTTGAATGTCCTACAGTACAGTATGACAGGAACTTGTTGGATGTCCAACAGTATGTTAAGTTCTTGTTGAATGTCCTTCAGTATGACAGTTACTTGTTGAATGTCGTATTGGTATAGTAGATTCTTGTTGAATTTTCTACAGTATAACAGGTACTTTTTGGATATCCTATTGGTATAGTAGGTTCTTGTTGAATGTCCTACAGTATAATAGGTACTTGTGGAATATCCTACAGTATCCTGACAGGTTCTTGTTGAATGTCCTACAGTATGACAGGTTCTTGTTGAATGTCCTATTGGTATTTGATATTGTCTGCCTACTAGACTAAGAGATTTTCTACGCAGGCCATTGGAATAGAGGTAGAAGTTGACATGTTCCAAAACAATTAAAGCTTAGACACATACGTGTATATCAGCAAAGAATGGTGGTTTTGGGTATCCTGGTATGGCAAATATTACTTTCCTATTTACAACCAAGATATTTTCCATGTGGCCCATGTTAAGTTTAAACATATTTATTTATAGTAAATTGGGAAACAAGTTATTGCAACTTATATTTATACCTTTTCACTTTGCAGGTGCGAGTGCACGTTTAAATATTTTTATTAATGCAATAAATCAGCAAGTTTTCTTGACAATTGTTTGAATATTTAAGAGAAATATCTTGGAATATTTACTTTTTATACGCCCGTCAAAATTTTGACGGGACGTATTATGGTATACAAATGTCCGGTGTCCGTCCGTCTGTCCGGCATTAACATGTCGCGCCGTAACTTGAGAACGACTTATCAAAATTTCATGAAACTTAAAATAGTGGTTGCTTATGATGGTCAAATGATCTGTATACTTTTTTGTGAAAATAAGATTAAAACTTTTTGAGTTACGGCACTTTGTAACTAAAACAGGGGTGTGTTTTTTTCACATGTTGCACCGTATCTCAAAAACGATTCTTGACTATGGCTTAAAACTTTAAATACTTCTTAGTTATATTAATCTTAATATCTATATACTTTTTGGTGATGATTCAAAGTTTAATTTTTGAGTTATTGAGTATTTTGTAAAAAAGGGGGAGGGTTTTTATACATGTCGAACCATATCTCAAAAACGATTTATGATTATTGCTTAAAACTTTACACACATGTCTTTGTTATATTAATCTAAAGATCTGTATACTTTTTGGTGATGATTCAAATTTTCATTTTTGAGTTATTGAGTATTTTGTAAAAGGGGGGGGGTTACATGTTGTGTCGTATCTCAAGACAATTTATGATCATTGCTTAAAACTTTACACACTTCTTTGTTATATTAATCTAAAGACCTGTATACTTTTTGGTGATGATTTAAAACTTTATTTTGGAGTTATTGAGTATTTTGTTAAACAGGGGAGGTTTTTTTGCATGTCGCGCCGTATCTCAAAAATAATTTATGATTTTTGCTTAAAACTTTACACACTTTTTTGTTATATTAATCTAAAGATCTGTATACTTTTTGGTTTTGATTCAAAATTTTATTTCAGTGATATTTAGTTTTTGTAAAAAAAAACAGGGTTGGGGGTTTCACATGTCTCGGCGTGTCTCAAAAACAATATATGGTTATTGCTTAAAAATTTCTCAGAAACTATTTATGATTATTGCATAAAATTTCCGACCCTAATACCAGAGAGAAAAGAGTGCCCTATTCAAACACCAGATTTTTAAATTGATAATAAGCAGAAACATAAGAAACGTACAGATGTTGTCATATATTGGTCTATCTAAAATTTCATAATTAAAAAAAAATGTTCTCAAAGTTGTTATTGACTCCCTTACACATGTAGTTAAAATTGCTTTCGGATTTTGTAAAGACATTAACCGAGATATACTTATGGAAATAATATTAGGAATACATGTTACATGTACGTTCATAACCAAACAAATAAAGTTCCTATAGGCATAAGAATGTATAAACTAAACTTTGTCAGATAAATATGTCCAATTTGAACGGCATATTTCAGCTTTTTATTGCTCCGATTGGCTCATTGGTAATCATACCACATTTTCTTTTTTATATCTACAGAAACGTTCTTACTTTACAAATCATAAATTGCTATGAGGAACAATAAGTGCATATGGTGCAATAAAAAAAGGTGTAGTAAAAACGGACTGCACAGCTGTCTTTTGGGTACTAGCAGATGTTTCGTTGGGCTGTTTGATGAAATTGAAATATAGCTGTTGCAGTCTAGATAGTTCCGATACGTAATTGTAATAAAAGTGTATCATCATGCCGTAAAATGTATGGCCTTGCAGAATGTATTATAAAAAAAACTCTCGGCTTATTTTATACCCTCTGATAAAATTTAGGATGAAATGGTTTCTATTTCTCTTTTTGTCGAGCCTTCGACTTTAGTCGAAAAAAGCGAGACTAAGTGATCCTACATTCCGTCGGCGTCGGCGTCGTCGGCGGCGTCAACAAATATTCACTCTGTGGTTAAAGTTTTTGAAATTTTAATAACTTTCTCAAACTATCCTGGGTTTGTAACAAACTTGGACAGAAGCTTGTTTATGATCATAAGATAATATCCAGAAGTAAATTCTGTAAAAATAAAATTCCATTTTTTCCGTATTTTACTTATAAATGGACTTAGTTTTTCTGCGGGGAACCATTACATTCACTCTGTGGTTAAAGTTTTTAAAATTTTAATAACTTTCTTAAACTATCCTGGGTTTGTACCAAACTTGGACAGAGGCTTATTTATGATCATAAGATTGTATCCAGAAGTAAAGTTTGTAAAAGATTACTCCGTTTTTTCTGTAATTTACTTTTTAATGTACTTAGATTTTCTTACAATCATATAATAGTAACAAGAGGAATATTTTTATTGATTTTTTTCCTCATTGTTGTTGAGCCTGCGATTTACAGCAAAAATAGGCGAGACACTGGGTTCCGCGGAACCCTTACAAATTTTTTACATCAATAAACGATGACCGATGTCTTTGGTCACCGCTTGTGTGGTCTAGACTTAGAAAACTTGTATATTTTGCATACATTTCTTTTCTCTACATTGGCTAGAGGTATAGGGGAGGGTTGATATCAGATCTCACAATACATTCAGGTATCGCATCTCAAATTTATTTGTTCATAGTGTGTTAAATTAATCTAAGTATTTTGATTGAGTTAAGCCTCCCAATTGATCATGTGTTTTTCCATGATGTGATGTTATACTATTGTCTCAGTAAAAGGGAGAAGGTTTGGTACCATTAAAACGTGTAATCCCGCTGCAAATGTTTGCACCTGTCCTAAGTCAGGAATCTGATGTACAGTAGCTGCCGTTTGTTTATGTAATTTATACATGTTTCTCGTCTCTCGTTTTTTTAAATATAGATTAGACCGTTGGTTTTCCCGTTTGAATAGTTTTACACTTGTAATTGTGGGGCCCTTTGTTATGCTTTATAGTTTGTTGTTTAGTGTGAGCCAAGGCTCTGTGTTGAAGGCCGCACCTTGACCTTTAATTCTTTACTTTTATAAATTGTTATTTGGATGGAGAGGTGTCTCATTGGCACCCATACCATATCTTCCTATACCTATTAACCCCATGGCATGATCTGTGTGCCTGTCCTAAATAAGGGAGCTTTGGCATTTGTTACTGAGTAGTGTATGTTTTTTTTAATATTATTTTATTTATATGTTTTGGAGTTTAGTATGAAGTCCATTTTCACTGAACTTTCTTTTCTAAGTGTTCTTCGACTTTTTTGAAGAGCTAATGATTATTGTAGAAAGATTATTTCCTATGACCTGGTAAACGGACAGAAAGTCACAGGACAAAAAGTCACAGGACAAAAAGTCACTGGACATAAAGTCACAAATTTGGTAGGACAAAAAGTCACAAATAATTTGTTGACACTTGTTTGAATATATAAGAGAAATATCTTGAAATATTTACTTTTTAATACATATATTCAAATTAAAGTTTAGGAAATGTGTCATTATACTTGAAAAATCAAGATTTATTTAATTTTGATAATGCAAAAGATATATCTCTTGGCACCATGAAGCCATTTAAGTTCCAAGCCACTTTGACATTTTGTTTTTTTTAACAATTATTTGATTATCTTCGATATATTTTTGATAATTTTTGTTTACAAATAGATATAGGAAGATGTGGTGTGAGTGCCAATGAGTTGGTATATATACAATAGTTCAAGAAAAATTCAAAAATATTTTTTGTAGAAATAAGCTGTTTTTTCTTTAAAGAAAATAATCAGAAAAAATGAACTGTGACTTTTTTTCCTGTGACTTTTTGTCTGTGACTTTTTGTCCTGTCACTTTCTGTCCTACATTCTTTTATTGTTTACCATTTATGTCTATTAAATGGGCAGCTTTTATTGATATGTTCAGTTTAGTAATATTTTTAACAGTAATTTCATTAAATATAATAAACAAAATGTTTTATAGATTTCCGTATAAAAAAATGAGTGTCTAAAAAGATATGTACCTTCTTTAATCTAATCAAACGAAACAGTTTTCTTATCACTGGATTGTGTCTTGCAAGTTTTCAAGTAAAAAGGTTATTATCAGAATAAAAGATCAGAGAAAAAGATAAAACAACAACCGTATGAGAATATAAATCTTTCAAAATTTCTTTTTCGTGCATGAATTAAATTATAATTGTTTTGAACAGTCACGAACATAACTTTTATTGCCTTTTTCCTGTTATTATGGTTATGTCAACATTTTTTGGGGGCAGTTGTTATAGAAATTAAACGTCAGTCATATATCAGGGCAGAATCAATTTGCGCCAATTGCGGTTTTGAAAAGGTATTAATTGCGCCACTCTCTTTTATTTTGATGGTATTAATTGCGCCAATAAATGAAATGAAATTGCGCCACATTTACCTGTTAATTTTTTTTACCTATATCATACCTGTACATGTTTTACCTATATCAATACAAGACAAGACAAGACACATACTTTATGAAAGTCTCACCACTTGATAAATATAAAATATACAGCTTTTTTAAACACAAGATAACAACAAGAGCCACTCTATAAAGAGTTTTAAGAGACTATAAAATATTTTTTCTTAAAATTATAATACAAATACAAGTCAACTATCAAGAGTATAAAATATGTTTTCGTTTTTTTCACTGCAGATTTTGGCAGTATGCAATACCACATTTTCATTTGTAAAAAGAAATATAATTATTTCATTATCAGTCTCCAGAAATTAGAACGTCAAGTTTTGAGATCTGCGAGCATAAACAAAGCAACCAATATGTTTTCAGAGCGACCTTCAAAAATAATAAATTCAGAGATCTTCAAAATTGAAGAAGAAAATTTATACAAAAAAGATTTAAAATGTGTGCCTCAGTCTATGTATAGAGAGAGAGAAGAAAACTGCGTCTGGCTTAACCTAGGAATCAAGCAGAATTTCAGAATATTGGAAGATATTGGTGTTGTTACAAACAAAGATGATGTCTTTGTATTGTGTAACGATCCACAAAGCGGGAAAATTAGGTGGCGCAAAAGAAGTATTGGCGCAATTAAGTTGTGGCGCAAATGAGTTACTTTTTGGCGCAAAAAGATATCGCCCATATATCACAAGTAAACCTTTGATAATTTGGTCACCTGAAATTACATAATCATTTACCTGTTAAAATCACACATTTTTGTTCCGGGAAGATTTAGAAACAGAACGAATAGCTCCTCTAGCCGTGGTTTTCTCTTCTTTCTCAGGGAGTACACATACATTTAGTATTTCCGACAATGTACATTTATTGTTTATATTCTACAATTTACAACTGGGGCTTTAAAGTTTATTTTTTAAATCCAAGAAGATTAAAAAATCAACCTGAATATTTAATATTAAATATTCATTTTTTACTATTAAAAAATAAGACCATTTATTAATATTAGAAAATGATTTTTTAATATTAAAAAATGTTTTATAAATATTAAAAAATGAATATTTAATATTAATAAATAGGATCTATTTTTTAATATTAAATATTATTTTTTAATATTAATAAATCGAATATTTAATATTAAAAAATGATTTTGTAATATTAGAAAATAAAACCTATTTATTAATATTAAAAAATGACTATTTTTTAATATTAAAAAATATTTATTAATATTAAATATTCGATTTATTAATATTAAAAAATAATATTTAATATTAATAAATGATTTTTTAATAATAATAAATAGGGAATAAATTCCACAACGGCTTGCCATATATCACTTCATTTTTGATACACAAAATATTGACCATACCATTCTAAATACATGTACGTCCTTTCCATGTCAAGAAATTTATCAATGTAATGTATGCTCAGATATTCAAGTCACAAAAAGGTGTTACACCTATCAAAAAAATACATAACTTTTGCAAGGTCTACTCTAAATTAGAAAAGATGTCATTGTGAAAGTGATCTTTTGAAATTGGAGTTATCTCCCATTGTCTAGAATTCTTGTTAACTGCAACCAATGCTTTCATTGATTGATTGATTATTGGTTGCTTTACTCAGGAACATATATATTAACTATACTGTTCCCAGCTTTACTCCGCATTAGCACAAAAAAAGGCTGTATATCGCGGCGAACCAATGCTTTCATGACAATGCAATATTTCATTTTTACTTCCCTCTGAAAAAATAACTTTTGTGCTTACAAGCACTTTTATCAAATAAATTGGCAGAATCAACTAGATAAAACAAAAATCTTTTCTGCAAAATTTTAGCATAGAATAATCTACAAATAACCAAACGTTTCAGAATTAGCAATTGACCCTTTATGATTTATTGCTCTTGAAAGACAAATACAATTATAATGGGCATTATATTCGATACAGACATAAATTTTAAAAAAAAGTTTGAATTAATCTGGTCAAAATGAGCACCAAAAAAAACATCACTGATTTATTACTGCCTTGTAATTCAATAATCAAATTCGTCTTCATGTAACCTTAAATTAACCCGAAGCTGTGGATTAATTACCCATGAAATCTGAAATGAGGAAGAATCGCTAAAAAAAAACCCACACACACAAACATTAATATGTAAAAACGACAGTCACATGCACGCGTATGAGGCGCCGTTTTACTATTTAATACTCATTTTCTGATACCAAAAAATTATATAGAGATTAATACATGGCCTTTTCCATATCAGCCTGGGTATCATCCCGAGACCCCCATATCAGCCCGAGACGGAGTCGAGGCGCTGATATGGGTCGAGGGATGATACCCAGGCTGATATGGAAAAGGCCATGTATTAATCGCTTTATCATATACTTCCGACAATAGTTTTATGTAAGGCAAAAAAAAACCAAATGCAACAACTAAAACAGTCAAAAACTTTATAAAGAAGTTAAGTTATAAATCCAATATACTATAATTGTCAACCAACAGCATCACTACCTCCATATATATATACATTGTATGGTAACATTTCCTATAGAGGCATTTTGAAACATTGAATATTTGGAAGAGTTTCATGATCATTATTACTCCATGTTTGTTGTACTATAAAATGATTCATAATTGCCAATGTCATTTGTTAGCTAGTACTAAACTATCCCCACAAAAGTTCCCGTGAATTTTGACGTCGTCATCAATATCTGACGTCACAATGGAAAAATAAACAACCGATACCGGTAACACCGGAAGTAACTTGCACGAGAAGAACTGTTATGGGTTTTTGCACGAGACGCCACTGATATGGGTTATCAGACCGGGCTGATATGGGTTATCAGCCTGGGTGGGAAATTATGGCTTGTGTACTTCCGTTCGTTACACATATGCAAAAGCTATCATATTAATGCTAAGTATATGATAATTTCTGATATCAAATATTCTTTTTTTTGATATCAGGAATTCGATTTCTTGATATCAAGAAATAAAGCATATTTTCTGATATCAAAAAATCGAATTCCTGATATCAAAAATTCATTTCTTGATATCAGGAAATCGATTTTTTTGATATCAGAAATTCGAATTTTTGATATCAGAAAATACAAATTATTTTTTGATATCAAATATTCTATTTTTTGATATCAGGAATTCGATTTCTTGATATCAAGAAATAAAGCATATTTTCTGATATCAAAAAATCGAATTCCTGATATCAAAAATTCATTTCTTGATATCAGGAAATCGATTTTTTTGATATCAGAAATTCGAATTTTTGATATCAGAAAATACAAATTATTTTTTGATATCAAGAAATAGATTTTCTGATATCAAAAATCTATTTCTTGATATAAAAAAATGGATTTCTTGATATCAAAAAATGATTTTCTGATATAAAAAAATCGAATTATTGATATCAAGAAATAAAAATTATTTTCTTATATCAAGAAATCGAATTCCTGATATCAAAAAATGTATTTCTTGATATAAAAAAAATGAATTCCTGATATCAAGAAATAATTTTTGATATCAATAAATATTTTCGGATATCAGAAATTCAATTTTTTGATATCAGAAATTCATTTTTTTTTATATCAGAAATTCAATTTTTTGATATCAGAAAATAAGGAATAAATAGTAAAACGGCGCCTCATAGTATGTGGACTATCATTTTTTATACACTCGTTTAAAACGAGATGTACTAGCATTCCGGTATACGAGTAGACAGTCCAGTCCATCCGCCAACAATTTGTAAGATAACCCAAGTTTGCTTAAAACCTTTAACTTAGACCTACAGAGGAAATGGAAATACCCCTTTAGATTTTGAAAATAATTATCATTACTGACTTTGTCGTTTCAAGGACTTTAGACAATAGATTTATAGCACATTTGTCAAGTATTGCCTACTCCAGTATGTGTAACCAGGAGACTGGCTACTGATTTGAAGTTGAGAACGAGCTGCAACCAACGACCGATTGCAGATGTTGACAATGCCAACATTAGATAATGACTAGGATCTAGTCACTTGACTGTGAATACTCGCTTTAACTCCACTTGTAGAATTAGACACAAGTCCTATGAAGTAGTTAACAATTTAATGATTCAGGATGGAATATGTGTAGTTTTACAAAATGATGTTCTCTAACACACTGGACTGATACAAATTGACAAATTGAGCGGACGTTGTCAGTACGAATGCCCGACTCTCACTGAAGTTACTTTGACGGACAAATATTGCAAATGAAAGGATTTCGATAAAATAATGAATAGTTAAACAATATAATGACATTTTATGACCGAACATTTTGACAACGAAAGTTCAAAAGTATAATATTTATGAAGAATACCCTTTTTAAACAGTTCCAAATGAAGATGCATAATTTACACAAATTATCCCTATCACATAGGTCTGGATTAATTTAAACTTTCAGTTTGAAACTTTACATTATTGGTTGGATTAATAACAGGACACTCCATTTTATTTTTCGATCCAGAGTTGCATGACTTTGATTGTCAGATTTTATTATTTTCATGCCAACGCCGTATCGGAGGTGCATTAAGTTTAACCATTGTCCGTACTTCCCTAACTTTAGTTTGCCTTAACCAAATACAAATGTATTATGAAACTTCTACAAAATGCTCATTGCCACAAATCACAGATCAAGTTCGAATTATGATGGCTTCACTTTTACCTTTCTAGAGTTATATGTCCCTTTACAAATGAAAACAAGAATTTGGGTACCGTTACCGTTCCCGTTCTTTAGTTATGTTCTTTCATTATAACGTATATATGCAAGCAGGGGATTCATCTGTGTCCAATGGACACATAACCCATTTATTTTCACATGTTTTACCATAGTTTGCTTAGATTGATTCTATGAAAACTTTACACACTAGTTTGAAATGATGAACATAAGATCACATCTTCTTATATCTATATTTTATATAAGACATTTGGATTGAAAACAAAAATCCAATATGTCATTCCAGAATTATGAGACTTTAACTGTCAAATAGACAACAGGCATTACATGGACTTTGACTGTCAAATAGACAAAAGGCATTATATGGACGTTGACTGTCAAATAGACAAAAGGCATTGTATGGACCAGCTGTATCAAACTTGGATAAATTTTCTACAAACTCAATATATTTTTTTTCAAATTGTTGAACGTAAGACGCTTTTGGTTTGGAAAATATTCTTATTTGGTCAAATTAGTCAATTGTCAATTTGTAACTTGAATCTTTGTAATTTTTGGTCTCTTGTGGAGAGTTGTCTCATTGGTAATCATACCACATCTTCTTCAGTTTTATATTAATTATGAGACGTGTTGAACAGATAATTTTGAAATACTACCTATACGCCTAAATGTGTCCTGAAGCATTTTTTTACAGAGAACCTTTGTATGCTTCGTATTGAATAAAATTGAGAATGGAAATGGGGAATGTGTCAAAGAGACAACAACCCGACCAAATAAAAAACAACAGCCGAAGGTCACCAACAGGTCTTCAATGTAGCGAGAAATTCCCGCACCCGGAGGCGTCCTTCAGCTGGCCCCTAAACAAATATATACTAGTTCAGTGGTAATGAACGCCATACTAATTTCCAAATTGTACACAAGAAACTAATATAAAAATAATACACGACTAACAAAGGCCAGAGGCTCCTGACTTGGGACAGGCGCAAAAATGCGGCGGGGTTAAACATGTTTGTGAGATCTCAACCCTCCCCCTATACCTCTAACCAATGTAGAAAAATAAACGCATAACAATACGCCTTTATTCTTAAAAAAAATCCATTTTATACTTGCAACAATTTCTGTTGACAAATACCGTATATATATTTTTTTAAATCGGATTAATTTGTTGCAGGAAAAGATAACGCTGCAACAGCATTCTGTATTGGTTCGAAATATTGTCATTCTGCTGTTCTAATAATATCTTGCATACGCGGATTCAGTTGCGAAAAACATTCACATAAAAAAATCGAAAAGAAGGGGGTTTCCACATCTATTTTTTCAATTGTAATGACCTCCGAAGACTGCCGACGATCATATAACCCGATACGAAAATTAACCAACAGTTAGACAGTCAAGCACGTGCAAACGTAGAATACGAACGAATTATTTAGATATCATGTATACATTTGTCAACTTTTGATGCAAAGACCCGGCCTGTGGGTGAATCAATATTAATTCGAAAAAGATACTAACTTTAGTATTAAACCTGGTAACAGTATCGTAGCTATATCCCTTTTGCAAAAGTTTAACAGTTTGGTTTACATTTGAGGTGAAAAACGACATTTTTTTTGCTTTGTATAGAATACCATAAGCAAGTTACTCTCAAGAGACTGGATCGTTCACCTGTATTTTTTCGCTTTAATCTTTCATCAATGATTATTTTTGTTTTTCAATATACATTATGAGTGGCTTAGAAGTGTCAATTAAATTTTCCTTGTATCTGTCATATTTTCTCAAAAGCAAACATATGCACTTTACCCCTGTTTTCCATTTTAGCCATGGTGGCAATTCTCTTGACGTACATAATTAAATGCAAACTTCTTACTCGATACTCTGAAACTCATTTAGCCCATGTTAGGCTGAAATTGGTTCAGTAGATTCAGAGGAGAAGATTTTTTAAAGTAAGAAAACACATATAAACAAATTGTGTAAAGTTGTCTTTAAACGACAATAGCTCCCTATATAAGTATACGTGTTTTAGTATGAATATAGACACATGAATACACAAATCCGCAAAATCATTTAATTTTGAAAAATATAATCATGCTGTCTACTGCAGCATTTATTGGTTAGTCAACAGGGGTACGCCAGTTCAACTGTTTTCCACCGTAGGGTTTGCAGCCATATATTAGACCGTTGGTTTTCCCGTTTGAATGGTTTAATATTACTAATTTTTGGGGCCCTTTAAAGTTTGCTGTCCGTGTTGAAGGCCGTACCTTGACCTATAATGGTTTACTTTTATAAATTGTTATTTGGATGGAGAGTTGTCTCATTGGCACTCATGCCACATATTCCTATATCTATGAACTTTAAAATAATTCTGACTAAGACCTAGGATAAATTAAAGTATTTGTATCAGCTATGATTTCCCTTTCCTATTTAAAAATAGTCCTACGCCAATGTTCAACCCCTATCTCAAAATTCTACACCCACCCCAAATGAACCTAATTGCATGGCTTCTACCAGATTATGCCCTGGATAATCCTGAAGAATGGTTGCGATATTTTCATTCAGTCGGATGCCAACAGCAAATCACATTCCCCTGTGGACATATGAACTAAAAACCACTTTAAATACTTATCTTAGAGATAGTATGTTTTTAATTGTGTTAAACTTAAGATTATACTTCTATTTTCATCCTCTGTTATCTAAACTCTCCTTTTTTTGTTTCCGCAATACAAGGTGATACTTGTCAATTTCAATTTCCGATTTCAGATGGTAAGTAAAGTAAATCGTTTCTCTGGCTCTGTTCAGCATCCTACAGCCTGATCATTTCAGATATTCATCGGCCCGAACACTGACCGTACACTTATTCTCTTCCACTTGTAATAACAACGGAAAGGTTATTCACAAGAAAGTTTAACATATTGAGATTTTTTCACATTCATTTTGAAAAACAAATCGAGTGATAAAAGTTGAAAGTTCAAATGAAACGTCGGTCTTTGACCTTCCTTCATCTTTAAGTTCCATCTTCTGTTTAAGTGAATATTACAATAAGTGACTGTTGAGCTAAAATATGGTGTCTTGGATATTTTCTTTAACTTTGTTTCTTCTTCTCGGTAAGTTTTAATTAACCATTTTGATAGTTATTTAAGTATCAAAACAAATTTAGGGAAGAGTATATAGATGGAATGCAAATGTTTTCTTTTGGATTGAAGTGTCACGGTAAAAAAGGGAACAATTTGTTAGTTCCGGTAATACTTAAATGAACTTTGGTTCTTTTAACTTGTTTATAAAATAAGTCGTGGGGAAAGAAAGAAAGGATAACACAAAACCCGTTCAAAACCATTGAAGAACAACGGGATGAAAGTTATACACAAAAGTACCATTCCATTATTTCCTAATTTTTATATAAACTATATGTAGTTTTTAAACCATTGCAAAAACTAATCGTTGTTCAGCGTTTGGTCATTGTTTTTGAAGATTGACAATGTATTTTATTTGCTAAAGAGAATAACAACTGCATATCATGAAACACGGAGATCTAACTTTTAGCTTTACTTCCAAGCTCGAACGATGATAGAATCTAATTTTCTGCCACTATTACAATTTAATATCAAAGTGAATTTAATTAAACGAGTGTTTTTTGATAGTTAGCATTTCGGATATTTTACTGTTGTATAATTTTCGTAGGTTTATTGTCTGTAGAATATTCTTGATCTCATCAAGCGGATTAGACACAACGCATTAAACACATTAACAATGGATTTGGCTTGTGAAATCAGGTTTAGTTGATAAACAGATACTGTATATAGTACAGCATTTGTTATTTTCAAGGTTACTCAAACATATGTTTTCCTTTCAAATTGTGTTTTAGATAAGTTGAACTTTTATTAATAAATCAAACCACCATAGATCACCATAGACAAATTAACTTTGAAGTTAAAATTGATAAATTATTTCTGTATATACAAATCTTAGTTGATCCATTGTATAACCAACATGATCATATGCAGGTATCGTATACTAAGTATATACCATAACTCAACACTGGCACACATGGCCTAAAACATACAGCACTGTTTACAGTCTGCGACACCAGAAACACGTTAAAATAAAAAGCCACCCAAACTAATAATTGGTTTGATTCACGTGAGCTCTTTTATATCAAATCATGCCACATTTTGTATCAAATCATGCCACGAGAGCCGTGGTTTAGTGGTTAATGCATCGGACTGCTAACACAAAGGTTTCTGGTTCGATTCCCGTTGGGATGAAAATTTCTGGAACTCAATTTTCTGCTCTCTCTTGACACCATTTGCGAGTATGGTCTTAAGGAAACGATGATAGTCCGTCGGAAGGGGACGATAAATGGCTGACCCGTGTTAAGAGAGAGCCACATCTCTTGCACGTTAAAGACACCCTTGTAGATTTCGAAAAAGAGTAGGCTAATGCCGCTACAAGGTAGCACTCGCACCCGCAAAGTGGAAAGGGATTAATATAAGTTGCAAAACTTGTTTCCCAATCCACTCTAAATAAATATGTTTAAACTAAATCATGCCACATTTTATATCAAATCATGCCACATTTTATATCAAATCATGCCACATTTTATATCAAATCATGCCACATTTTGTAGAAAGTTCATGAAGGCCTAAACATATTGTCTTTGATCTCTAAGACATCATAACAATTTCATGTACGCCTATGATATAGTCTATATACGTATGATCACATATTGTCTTTGATTTGTAGGACATCATATCCTAAACGAGACTAAAAAATGATACATGAATTTTTTTTTTATCAAACATACCAAGCTCAAATGTTGTTGCTTACAGTTGACATTTATACATTATTCTTTGTTTCTCAAGTGCGTTTTGTTTATCTAAGGCTATTAACTGTGTAATGCCATCTTGGATTGTAAAATGATCTGAAAAAATAAGTCATTCGTTGCATTATGCAGACCAGGGGCGGATCCAGCCATTTTAAAAGCGGGGAGGGGGGTTCCCAACCCAGAGTAAAGGGGGTCCAATTATAAGCATTGATCGGTCAAGAAAAGGGGGTTCCTACCCCCGGAACCCCCTCCCCTGGATCCGCCAATGCAGACAAATATCAAATATTTCATTTTGTTAAGTTCAATTTTTCAACTTAGCAATATAAAGGAAGGGAAGTATTTTAGTAAAATTTGTAGAAAGAAATGTTTATGAATTTTTCATTTTTGTCGCAGAAAGCCCGACATATAGAGATAGCATGGCGGGCGGTGGCGGTGGCGGAGCTGGCGGCGTTAGCTTTACTCTTAAAAGGTTTAACATTTTAGAAGGTAGAAAACCTGGATCCTTCATACTTTGTGTATAGATACCTTAAGTTATTGTATTATGTTTCCGTCCGTCGTATGTCCATTGTCATTGACCTCATTTTCATGGTTCTTTCTTATTATGAGTAATAGGATAACTATATTTGGTAGTGCATTGATTGCTAGGTCCTCATGCCGTCAGATAGTTTTCTCTTGACCCCGACCTCATTTACAAGATAAGTGAACGACAAGGTTAAGTTTTCGTGATTAAGTCCGTATCTCAAATACTACTGTATTTGGTAAATGGAACGATTGAAATGTGTACATATCCAACTGACAGGTGTCATCTGATCTTGACCTCATTTTTATGGTTCAGTGGTTGTAAATAAGTTTTTGTGTAATTGTTTTGGTCTGTTTTTCTAATAATGTATACCATAGGTCTACTATAGTTGATGTATGGGATTATTACAAGGTGTGCATATCCATATGACAGGTGTCATTTGACCTTGACCTTAATTTAATGGTTCAGGATATAAAGTCAAGTTTTTGTGTTTTTGGTCGTCTGTTGTTCCAATACTGTATGCAATAGGTCATCAATATTTGGTGTTTGTAGATTTTACGAACTACATGCATGTGTCAATCTGGCATATTTTATTTGACCTTCACCTCATTTTTATATTTCATTGCTCAATGTTATCTTTTTTGGTCTGTTTTTCTAATACTAATAGCAATAGGTCAACTGTATTTGGAGAATGGAATAATTGTAAGGTGTATATGTCTGTCTGACAATAATCATCTGACGGTGGCCTCATTTTCATAGTTCATTGGTCAATCTTAAGTTTTCCTGGTTTAACGGTTTGTTTCTTCAAGATACTATATGCAAAACGTCATGTCAAAATCTCGGGGGCTCTACTTCCTATATACAAGATGATAGGACGCCCGCTGGAATATGTCACCTTTTCAGGCTTGCAAATATGTGAACAAAAGTCGGGGAAACTATCAGAAATATATGAATAGGTCAGTCAATATACCGGTAGTTCCCATAACTTCTTCGCCTGTCATCTTTCTTAATGTTCCCGGCTTTTTTATCAACCATTTTTGCTCTTTTTGGCACTTTGGCATTCCACTATTTCATTACAGACCATTGCTACACGCTCAACCCAAACAATATGGAAAACGGTTACGCATAATGCAATATTTGAAAATGTATACATTTCTACCTACGCAATATATGAAAAGGTATACATTTCTACCTACGCAATATATGAAAAGGTATACATTTCTAAAATCTAAATTATATGAAAGGGTGGGGTAACAGAACCCCAGCGGCGCTCTGTCAATTAAGTATTGAAGTAGTCCAGACCCCCGAGTTTAAAGTACGCAATGATTGTAAGGTGAGCATGTCTGTCTGGCAGGATTCATCTGACCTTGACCTCATTTTCATGGTTCATTGATCAATCTTAAGTTTTCCTGGTTAAGTTTGTTTCTTCGATGTACAATAGGTCAACTATTTTTTAAAGCATATTTGGTGTATGGAATGTTTGTAAGGTGTACTTGTCCAGTTTGGTTTAGTGACCTTGAGCTCATTTTCTTGGATCATGTTAAATTGATTTGATAGTTGTTAAAAGGCTATATATATTTGGGATTATCAATCTAATATCAATGGTTAGTAAAGAAGGTGAGATTTCAATGTGTACACTCTTTTTTACTTTAAGTGTAGCAAGAATACATGGGGACACCAATTTTCGCTTTTTAAATTCTTTAAGCATATTAGAAAACATATATCCACATGCACTTCAAATTCGATCTCATTGATTTCTTATTTGAAAATTAGCAATATGACTGAAAAAAATAGTTTTTTATGAATAATCATGCAAAAGTTGGCGCGCATCTTGTAGCTTGAAAAATAGCACGGTGACCATTTTCTTCAATAATTTTTATGAAGAAATAAAACATCGTAAAATTTACAATTTGGCAAAGCATAAGAAAATTCTGTACCGGGAAAATTACATCACAAATTCAATTATATTCAATATGTATTTTTTAATGATATGATACACTAGTTTCTTTCCCCTTCTCGCAATAGAACTTTTTAATGAAAGCAAGAGTGGACGCATTGTTTGTACTTCAAGCAAGTTGACCTCTACACCCCTACATATTCCTGAAAAGGTATCCTTGTTCTGTCCATACTTAAATATATGAAGCAGGAACTATAAAGGTATGATGGTATTTCGACAAAGGGGTTGTTTCAGTTATAACTTTTGCCCTAAAAATCACAAAAGGGGCCCCAAGCCCCCCACTCGAATATTTCTATGCCGTAACGTCTACGACCATGAATTATATGATATCTTTAAAATGTATATGACAGTTTTCTTTAAAAATTATGTTCTGCAGTCCTTTGTCCACATATATAATATATTTATTTATGCTCAGCTGAAAGAACGGTAAAATCAGAAATTATCACGATGTTTTGATTATTGTGAAAAATGTGACAGGATTATAATCGAAATATTAAATTTAAACTTTCATTTTGAACTTTGTGTATGAATAAATCAGGGTTTGTCTCAATATCATAAAAATAATGAATTTCAGAAATAATATAAAAGGCATGCAATAATTTTGAATATACAGTATACTTTTCTCTTTATTTTTCAACAAAAATTTCAATAGGTGACTCACCATGCGGGAGGGCGCGACATAAACATCATGAAATAAGATTGAACAATGTTCTAATGAATATAAATGAAATGTTTTTCTAATTGGGCCAGGAACATATACATGTACATGTATATTGACAAGACTCGAAACTACCTAATTGTAGCTGATTTCATTGTCAGCTCATAGCTAATAAAGACATGATATGAAAAAAGAGACATGTGTTCAAAATGTACTCGCTATTATACTATAAATAATTTCTGATGATATCAATAAAATGTCATTTAAACTAAGTTTTAAAGAGGTGCCAGTGTATCTAAGCTGTAATCTGTCGCTTCAAATTTATTAAAATCTCATTCATTTGATCACAGAATGGTACAGAATGCAAACGGGGTAATAAAAAGATGTTGTCAATTGCATTACCAAGATCACAAACAACCATAAAACACTTATTTTGGTCATCTCATATGACAAAATAATATATATTTTATGATAAAACTTGTATTTATTTAGGAATAGAATTATGTGGTTAATTGATTGAGCAGTTCCAATAGACCACTTTCGAGTTCATCCGTCACCGGCAAAAACTCGTCAATTATACACGCCTTTATGATGTCATTTACCAGATAGAGGGGGTCGCCTGTATCCCTGCACTATATACGTTCATCAAGCGTCTTAGTGATCGTCATTGTGCAGGATAAACTAGAAATAATGGTTGCTCTGTAGGTACTTACTGACAATTCCCTAATGACAGCAGTGTTGATTATCATTTTTGAGAATTCAATTTGCCGAATAATTCGTACAATACAGAACAATAGTTTTCCAACCACTCGCTCAGCATTGGAACGGAAGTGAAGACGCCCCTAAACGCACACATGATGGTGCATGATAAAGGCGCGTATAATTGACGAATTTTTTCCGGTGACGGATGAACTCGAAAGTGGTCTATTGCTTTTGATTGCTTTTCGATTGCTTTTTCGGTCAGACGCTACCAAAATCAATAAAAAGACATTAGCCCAAGATGAGAACAGTATTTTGTTCCTCCCTGGCTGGGATTTGAACTCATGTTACTGATATATTGTGGCACTTAATTGTCTTGCACTATGCCTGACCCTCTAGACCACTCTACCACCTAGGCCCATATGTATATATATACATCTCGTCTAAACATCAACCCAACAATGTAAGATCTGTAAATTGTTTTTTGCAAATATTTGGATCTTCCCTCGCTGGGATTCGAACCCATGCTACTGAGATATCGTGACACCAAATCGCCTGCAATGTAACTGGTGCGCTAGACCACACGACCACCTTGGCTTCATAAAAATGAAGCTTTTGGTGGCCTGGTTTTACCTTTCCACGTCAGTTTTAATCTAGCGTCCTACCACAGTACATAATATATAAGGCATGAACATGTTATTTTTACAGATTAGCTAATTTATCTATAGTAAAAGATCCTACAAATTAATGTAAGATACAGTCACAGAAAATAATTATATTTATACATGTAAGTACGTCTGAGCCTGTGACAACTCTTCAACAGATTTATCCATCGGATTACCAGCAGTGATGGTGATACATGGCTGTGAACATTGTGTATATACAATGTACAACTCGTCTAAACATCAACCCATATATATATATCATCTTCACTAGCCAAGGGTTATGATCCACTCCCGCTAAGAGAGCGGGAGGGGATCCTAACGCTTGGCTAGCAAAGATGTATATATATATTAATTGCCTGATTTTCATTTGCTTCTTAACTTCATTTTTTAGAATCTCTCCAATATAGAACCATGCGTAAAATTGCAATTTATGACAAATATTTATGTCCATGTACTGTATTCAAAATTATTAAGTCTTTCCACTTTTCTGTGGAAAGACCTAGTGTATTTGTTCTGATTGGTTTTTTTTCTTCCTCCTAAATTTGTTTTTGCGATAAATATTTGTTTTTCGCAATATGTTGCTTAGATATTGTCATATTGTATCCTATAGTTCATGCACTTTTAAATTTCACCCTGCAAAGACGAACAATTTTTTTTGGTAAGAGTTATCTGCCAGAATACTGTTTTCCTTGTGACTAAATCTCCTCCGTAACCATTTAAGAAAGCGACAAATTTGTATTGTCAAATTGCTTGATATATCCTTAGCAATATTTGTCCTTTTTTGCCGAAGCGATATGAACTCTCCATATGAGAGTTATTTCCCCTTATGAATTTGATATAAGGGATATGCAATTTTATCTTGTAAACCATAAGTGATAGAGACCTAGGATCTGTTGATTTGAGGTTTTGATAGGAAAAAAAACCAAACAATTAGGTCAAGGTCAGAGGTCAAGGTCATATTTTAAATTTGAATTTGGCTTATTTTCAATTCATAAGATATCAACAACATATTTTTACTAAATTGTAAGTTGCAACATGTCGTAACACATGAATTTTGGTTGATAGGAACGCTAATATTCAATTGGAGTTTTCTCACCTCTTATATTATAAATTAGGCATATAGTGATATAACTCATTAACCATATATATAATTAAGACCTATGGTCTTTTGAATTGAAGCCCTTGGTTTATGACCATAAAATTGAACTCAAGGTCTTAGGTTAAATTGATGTTCTAGATATTGACCTTTGCTTTAACCTCATATATAAACATAATAAAGCCATGTGACATTTTGTATTACATTGCTAGACACTTGACCATGGAAAAGCCAACTGGAAGTGACCTGGTGTTAACTGGAAGTAGCTATTTTTTTAACTTATTGAATGAAAAAGTATATTAAACAATATATTTTTGGAATCAGTATCAAGTAAACTATCAAATAAAACGGGAAGTGACATAGTTCAAACAGAAAGAAACAATATTATTAATCTCCCTTATTTAGAAAAAAATGTATAGAAACCATATATTTTTGGAATCAGTGTACAATAAGCTATCATTTGATGCTGGATATGATATATGAAATTGAACTTTATGGGTGGAAAACTAAAATAAAACAATATTTTCTTTCTTTTCAGCTTTTCCTTGTGCTTCAGGTGAGAACAGTTTAGTGTCAATAGGTAAACTTGATAAAAAAGGTGTTGGTATATATTGAAAGTTAATAACACAAGATTTAAGTTTTTTTACTGGTTTTCTGAATTTTTTTCTGTTGTTTAGTCTTAAGACACAAAAATTTTGACTATGATCCATCATACATGCATGTACATGTAGCCCAGTTCTTTAAAGTAGCATTGGCTACCAGATATAAAAGGAATTAAAACATTATTTTGTTTTGTTCAATCATAATTATTAAATGAAAGAGATATTTTGAAATACTTATTTGCCTGTAGCAATGAATTTGGTGTCAATTTTGTCAAAATAAGATAAGAAACAAAGCTGAGGAATTATTTACTTGCAAGTGCATAATTCGATCTCATTGTATCTGAACTCATGTGACCTTGACTCTATCCCCATATCTGGAATCGGGTTACACATGTTTTCAGCCATTAAAAAGAAAAGAATGTCAACATTGAAGGTGAAACAAAGTATGAACCATTTGGTTAACTGATTCAATCCACTAAAAAACATTCTTAAACAGATGAAAACGTATGGAAAAAAACATACTTTTCAACCTACAATATGAAATCAAACAGACATACAAAAAAATCCTAATTATTTATGTGGTCACTATCTGTTCACAGTTATATTTATAATTATATCGGGTTAAATGAGTGTCAGCAGTCTTAGGAGGTCATCTTCATGGTAAACTAGGAGACGATTAAAATACACATGAAATGTTGATACATTTTATCTAGTCCATACATTGCTTATTGTTTATTTTAGAATTTTGTTTTTCTATGTTATAAATCAAATTGAGAATTTGAGTTTAATTGGTGAGGATGAATTTGACAGGTAATGCCCTTTAAAGGATCAGCAGAAAAGAACACCATTCTGAATCATATGCAGCTCCAATCTTGACTCAGACAGTCATTATAATGTTCAATGTCTAACCTAAGCTAAAAATCTGTTTTTTTACCGTGGGTCTAATAAATATTTACTAGCTGAGAATAAAATCCAGGATCACTTTCACAGTAAAGCCAACATTCTACCAACTTAGCCAAGGGAATAATCCACTAGATATGACAGCTAAGGGAATGTGTTTATAGAATGATTAATTCAGGGGAAGCACACTAGACCACAAATATTACTCTATGATTTAATTTGGCTATTTTTCTTCCAATCATATTTTTTTCAATGTTTCTTACTTTGAGACTTTACAAATTATAGGAAGAAAAAGTAAAACGTAAATGTGTTTTTCAAAAAATTAAAAATTGTGTCATGTTTTTTGTTGTTGAAAATGATGAATGCTTCTTCTTTTGTGATTTAATTGATGGTTAAAAACTTTGAACATGCACACATTTTTCATGAAGCCTTTCCAAACTTCATACAAAATGTGCCTTGACCCAATAAAATTTGAAAAAAATAAGCATTGAATTTAGTAAATTACATTTTTATTCTACATCCATGTAATTATCCATGAAATTTTCACAAATAGCATGTGCAGCTCAGTCATAAATGTTGCACTTTATATTATAATTATAATTTCTGAAATGCCTCAGCGAAACCAAAATTACAAAATACTTTGAAACTAATATCTATGTAGTGTAATTATAAAGATATAATAGTAATTAATACTTGTAGTCTTAGACATCTTGTTTGTTGTTTGCACAGAATGGAAAGATTTCAAAAGATTGTTGTCATCAAATATATAACTAAATTAAAATGATTGCAACAGAAATAGACTTTGAACTTGTTTCAAGTAACAAATTGCTGGAAAAATCTTATCAACACAGAATACATTGTTTCAATTTAATAAGTAAAATAAACATTTTCAGCAAGTCTTTTCGTTTTGTGTTTTCCCTTTTATAATATCAGGAACATATATATTAATATTAGATATACTGTTCCCAGATAATATGTACCTGCATTTGATTTTCTCCGTTGTTGATTTTGATATACATTTTTTTGTAGATGCTTATTTTACTGAACATAATTCCTACAGTTACACCTATACATCAACAGTTGAAAGCTCCTTTGTAGGAACTACTCCTTCCAAATCAGGATTTCAGTATACATGTTCAGTAATAATTAGACTTTACACTGGTTTTAAATCAGAATTAAAGGTATACATTATTTAATAGTATTTTGATTTTTACGATAGTTTATATGCAGTAAAAAGCTCTTTGAACAGCATTTGAATATAGAATAAATTGATATATGTAGCAGTTATTCTTTTAGAGGTAATAATGATTTAAAGTTGTTTGAAATTGATCTATAAATAGTTTGAATGGATGTAAAAAGCGCCATGTATATAAAAATGAATTCACTTTAAATAGTAATTTCTGAAAAAACCAGTGTGTGATGGAACATACAATTTATTCAAAATATTATGTCAGTATGAACATTTCTATTAAGATATTTATTTATCATAAATTGAGTTACTATTATACTTGTGTCTTAGATACAAACATTATTTATAGTCTTCTTGAAGCCAAAGTTTAATTAATTTGTTGTTAGGTTGAAAACTGTAATGTATACAAGAGAGTTGACAGTGAAACAGAAGAATATACAGAAGTTCTGTCAAATCAACTTTCAGCAGATGTTAGCAGGTATGCATAGGATATAGTCTAGTAATTATGATTATTTTTTTATTTTATCTGTTGCATTTTTAGCTTACCTGACCTGAAAGGTCAAGTGAGCTTTTCTCATCACTTGGCGTCGTTCGTAGTCCGGAGTCTGTCGCCAGTAAACTTTTACAAAAATCTTCTCCTCTGAAACTACTGGGCCAAATCTAACCAAACATGGCCAAAATCATTATGAGGGTATCTCGTTTAAAAATTGTGTCCCTTGACCCTGCCAACCAACCAAAATGGCCGCCATGGCTAAAATTGAACATAGGGGTAAAATGCAGTTTTTGGCTTATTACTCAAAAACCAAAGCATTTAGAGCAATTCTGACAGGGGGTGATATTGTTTAACAGGTCAAGATCTATCTGTGTTAAATTTTCAGATGATTTGGACAGCCTGTTATAGGGTTGTTGCCCGAAATTAGCAATTTGAAGGAAATTTTGCCATTTTTTGTTATTATCTTGAATATTATTACAGATAAAGATTTTGTAAACAGCAATAATTTACAACACTGTAAGACCATATAAGTCAACATTACCAAAATGTTCAATTGACCTCCGAAGGAGTTATTGCCCTTTATACTCAATTTTTAACAATTTTCACAAAATTTGTAATTTTTTTCTTACATTTTCCACTGGGCCAATCATTAAAGACAGAGATAATTGTAAGCAGCAAGAATGTTCAGTAAAGTAAGATCTACAAATACAACACCATTACCATCACACAATTTTGTCATGAATCCATCTGTGTCCTTTGTTGAATATTCACATAGACCAAGGTGAGCGACACAAGCTCTTTAGCGCTTCTAGTTCAGTAGCTGACTAGTGTGCTTGTACTTCTTCTGCCAAACCCCCTGTTTCCAATAACTAACTAGCTGCTACATGTATTAATTGAAATAAATACTTAGATATCACAATATCGAAATCAAAATTATTTGGCAATACAATGTATTGGAAAAACACTGTCATACAAAAACATAGGACTTGAAATGGACAGTCATGACCTAATAAGTTTTGCTGTTTTATTTAGGCCATTGGTTTGAAATTCTTAGGTGTGTTCCCCATACTGTGTAGTGCACACTTGATAAACTTTATTGCAGAAACTTATCATGTAAGGTGAAATTTGCTTTAAACTTTTATAGTAGTCTATAGAAGCTGAAACTCACAACCACAGCAAATGTTATTTTTAAAGTTTTGTATTCCAGATATCCCCTCCATTTTACTTTCACTAACAACCAGATTGATGCTAGTAGCATACATGTACACAAAGATGACGCAGTGTATAGTGTCAACATCAAACGTGGAATTCTGTCAGCCCTACAGCTGGAGGTACTTGGCCCCAATGAGAAACAAAAAACTCTTTCCCAGGTGAGATTTGAAAAAATATCCTTATAGTAACATTAAAAAAGTTCATTATAGGATATTTCAAGATGTGCATTAATGTATTTTTTGTCCCCCATGCAATGCATTGTGGGAGAGAAAAAATACCAGGGATCCATCCATCTGCTTATCAGACCCTCTGATTCATTTAGCGCTTCAATGTACAATTCATGCCAGATAATTTTGAAACTTGCATACAACTTTGAAAAGTAGTGCCGATTATTAATTTTCAAAAGAGTTGTACACCTTGGAAACATTTATGATATTGAAATTGTATTGTAAGCCCTCTCAGGTGTACAATTCAAATATTATCCATAATGGAAATACAATTGCATATGCTCTGAAGCTTTCATTTCTCTTAAGATATTAACAAAATGTTTCAAAGAAGGAAAAAAAAACTTTTTTAGTTTGTTCTTGTTCTTTGGATAGATAATATGTGCAACGTGGGGGACATTGGAACTCTTTTCTTTCATTAATTTATCTTTTATGTTTCTTTGAGATCTGATATTGGCCTATAGAACATGTAACTACTATCCTTTTTATATTATTTTTACTGATTGTATGAATATCTTAATACTTTCCAGGTTGATATATTTGGCCCATGTAGCATTCACTACAGCGTGCATGACCACACCCCTGATAGTATATTCACCTATAGAGATTTGACCATGTGTGACATGCCACAGATATACACCTTACAGATGAGATTCTTCTCCGTCATTAAGAAGATCCATGGTGGATACAGACAAAGACAAACATCAGAGGTAAAAACCTTGTTCTGTAGAATAGTTGTATTGCTAATTACTGAATAGATTCAGATATTACAGACTTTTTACACTGGTTGTCTCCCTTTTTACAATTGCTGACCAGTTTTAAAACAGACAAAATAGTCTGCTTCCTATTCAAAACTTGATAAGTTGAAAGTGATATATAAATATTTTAACCAATTTTTGATGACAAGAAATATTGATATTAAAAGTTTTTAGCTTGTTATAAGATTTAGTGTATTTAAAATACTTGATAAACCTCATAATTACATACTTAAATTTGCTCTTTCTACAAGCTCTCCTTTGTCAATGAAAACTTTGTCCAACCTAAGGGACTTATATCATACACATAATTACCTCAAAGTCTAGTTCTACATATAGTTGTGCACCATATTTTCTAGCACATCTTTTTATCCAAAGATTCAAGTGACAGAACTTTTAATAAAATTTATAGTTTTTGGCACTTAGAGTTAAGTAAAGTTGATTTGTTGAAAATGTAAAGGAAATCTGAAAATCAAAAAAAAGTATTATTTATGATATGAATGTGTTAACAAAATATGATAATTCATTTTGCAGCCAATTTATCCATTCAGATCAACTGTTAGTTGTGAATACAAGACCTCAGATAATTTAATCAGTTCTATAGATTGTCTTCAACGACAATCCTTCAGGCCATCAGCTTACAATGGCAGTATATATGCTACAGCAATTACAGATGCTCGGTAAGATAAGTTAAATAAGTAATTGGTGAACGGGTCTCTTTAAAGTTATGCCAACAACGACCAAACATGTAAAATTAATCACCGTCCCCAAGCTGGTCCTGTTACTAGAAAGTAGAAATATATGAAAGACTTTCAATATCATGGTTTCAATTCCAATTATTCTTCACACATTTGAATTGGATATAAAATTGAGAATGGAAATGGGAAATGTGTCAAAGAGACGTTTTTTGTGAAAAATAATAATACAGGGGACAGTTTGAAAAGTTGAGGATCAGTTTTGGAAATGGTTAAAGATATTGAAGAATTTTTAGATACATTTTTGCACCAATTTTCTGTGCTCCATAGATTGAGGAAATTTACACTTGAATATAACTTAGAATTTGACACTGATAGCTTTCTTTGATAGCCAGAAGTTCCAGTTTAGAAGTGCCACTCCCTTGAGGTCAGATGATGAGATAGAATCGTCAGCAGATATGAGGACAACTGATTTTCTGTTTGAATTTTCCAAAGAAGAGGAGGTTTCTGTTTCACAGGAAATAGTCCAAAACCAGCTGGATGCTTTGGTTAAATCCTTCAGAGAGCTTGACCTGCAGGCATGGCCTGAACTTTACCAAGACTTTGTCTGGTTTATGAAGCATTCTACAGAAGAAAATCTACAACTTATTATTAATGATGTTCTAGATTGTCATGGAAACCAAGATGGAACTTGTGACCTTGAAAAAAAGGTAATCAAGAGTTAAAAGATTTTATTGAAAAACAAAGTAATTAGAGTGAGCACAATCGTTTCAGAATGAAAATATACAATTCTAATGTTTTACTTGTATAAATATAACATCTTGATAGTAAACATTTACAGTTTCTATTATAAACTTTTTATTAAGCAATATATTACATTATTCTTCAGATGTTAGAAGAGGAATATTTTGTGGATGGTTTGTTGTCCTGTGCTACACAAGCCTGTATAACTGTGTTTACAAGATGTATAAAAGAAGACCATGTCACATGGTTTACCAGTAGATATTTCCTATATGATCTAGCTATAAATCATGAACCAACTGAAGAGTCAGGTCAGCTTGTTCTTGTAAGTAAAAAGAAATTAAATCCCCCACGAAAATTTCTGCTTTTACAGTAGTTCTTTGTTATATATAGTATACAATACCACTAATTCCAACTCCATAAATGGTCATCAAAGATGAGATGTATAGTTTGATACACCAGATGCACCTTTAGTCTATAC
Organism: Mytilus trossulus; assembly: GCF_036588685.1. Classification (NCBI taxonomy): domain Eukaryota; kingdom Metazoa; phylum Mollusca; class Bivalvia; order Mytilida; family Mytilidae; genus Mytilus; species Mytilus trossulus. Next base: position 83,494,556 of record NC_086373.1, read on the forward strand.
ATGGCTTATCAAAAGCACTCAATTAAATTATTGTGAAGACTAAATCATTGATGATGTTGTTTTTTTTCACAGAAAGCTAACAAATTGAATCCCTTATGTTATAAATACCATCATTTACACTATGTAACAACTATTTGGTTTTATTGAATGGTTTCTTATTCATTCCAGGACATATGTAAAAAGACAAACAGTACAAGCTGCTGGCTCCCACTCAGTGTTATGGTTAATAAACTGTATACATCAACAACTGACCCAGATTTAAAACAGGTAACAAAATATCTTAAGGTACTGATGGTTTCATTTTTCTAGAATTTTAAGGCCCCACTTAGGAGCGTTTGTTTTTCCGTTTGTGGGTTCCTTCATTCGTCTGCTAGAAACGCAATACACATGTCCCCTGTTATAAAATCTTCTAATTTTAATGCCAAATTAGAGTTTGACCCTAATTTCCCGGTCCACTGAACATAGAAATTGGTACTCTCCCACTTCAGGTTAAAGTTTTTGATGAATTTGAAGTCAACTTGAAACAAAGTAAAAATGTTCCCTATGATGTGATATTTCTTATTTTAATGCCATATTAGAGTTTTGACCCCAATTGCATGGTCCACTAAACATAGAAAATGTTAGTGTGAATAGTGCATCTGTGTAGTATGGACAAATTTTTGTTCAACTTAACTTGGTAATATGTGCCTTATTTTACTTTAAAATATATTAATATTTGATGTACACACTAAAACTATTTCATTCAACTTATGTTACTGGGGAATTGGAATAACAAGTACATTGGCTTCTCAAACATCCTTGAAAGTTCTTGAGAATGAAACTTGAGAGTTCAAGGTCTTATAAGTGCCTAAAATGTGGTAAGGGTTCTTCAAAATACTTAAAAAACAGGAAATACTATTAAGCTATTAATCTTGTAAAAAATAAATAATACAGTAGATTTAATTAAACAAAAGTGAAAATAAGCAGTTGATTTTCATTCACTTTACAAAAATGACCACAATAAGAAAAGACATGAATCATACATTGCTGATAGATATTCCATAAAAGATAATGGTGCATTGTATGTGTATAGTACTAATGAATATTTGCCCTTAAAGTCTGGTGACCATCTATTAAATTCCAGCACAAAACTGTATAGTGCTTTCTTGTTTTGCCATTTAGTTTAAATCGCAGTAACTTTTCATTTTCATTATTATGTCAGGATCAATATTTTATTATACCCCACACAACGAGTTGCGAAGGGTATAATGTTTTTGACCCGTCCGTCCGTCCGTCAGTCTGTCCGTCCGTCAGTCCTGTTTCTTGTCATCGCAACTCCTCTCAAACCACTCAACAGAATTTCACGAAACCTTTTCAGAAAATAAGGACATACTATGTAGTTGTGCATATCGACGGGAAATTGCGGTTCAATTTTTTTCTAGGAGTTACGCCCCTTTGAACTTATTTACTTTAGTGTACTACTGCAACAGTTTGTCATCACAACTCCTCTCAAACCACACAACAGAATTTCACGAAACCTTTTCAGTTAATAAGGGCATACTAAGGAGTTGTGCATAAAGACGGGAAATTGCGATTCAATTTTTTTTCTAGGAGTTACACCCCTTTGAACTTATTTACTTTAGTCTACTACTGCAACAGATTGTCATCTCAACTCCTCTCAAACCACTCAACAGAATTTAATGAAACCTTTTCAGATAATAAGGACATATTGTTATTCAATTTTTTTTCTAGGAGTTGCGCCCCTTTGAACTTATTTACTTTAGTGTACTACTGCAACAGTTTGTCATCGCAACTCCTCTCAAACCACTCAACAGAATTTCAAGAAACCTTTTCAGTTAATAAGGACATACTAGGTAGTTGTGCATATCGACGGGAAATTGTGATTCAATTTTTTTTCTAGGAGTTACGCCCCTTTGAACTTATTTACTTTAGTGTACTACTGCAACAGTTTGTCATCGCAACTCCTCTCAAACCACTCAACAGAATTTCACGAAACCTTTTCAGTTAATAAGGACATACTAGGTAGTTGTGCATATCGACGGGAAATTGTGATTCAATTTTTTTTCTAGGAGTTACGCCCCTTTGAACTTATTTGCTTTAATGTACTACTGCAACAGTTTGTCATCGCAACTCCTCTCAAACCACACAACAGAATTTCACGAAACCTTGTCAGTTAATAAGGACATACTATGTACTTGTGCATATCGACGGGAAATTGCGATTCAATTTTTTTTACTAGGAGTTACGCCCCTTTGAACTTATTTACTTTACTGTACTACTGCAACAGTTTGTCATCCCAACTCCTCTCAAACCACACAACAGAATTTCATGAAACTTTGTAGATAATAGGGACATAATACTTAGATGTGCATTTAGACAAGAAATTTTGATTCATTTTTTTTCTAGGAGTTACGCCCCTTTGAACTTATTTGCTTCAATGTACTTCTGCAACAGTTTGTCATCTCAACTCCTCTGAAACCACACAACAGAATTTCATGAAATTTTGTAGATAATAAGGACATACTATGCATGTAGATGTGCATATTGACAGGAAATTATTATTCAATATTTTTCTCATACAATTTTTTTCTTTACACTTATTTAATTTCTCCAATGACAATGTGGGGACGTGGGGTATGTGAGCGTGCTCACTAAGGTTCTTAAATTTTATATGAAATTTGCGTATTGTGTTATGAAGTATTTACATTGACCTTTGATGCAAACGATAAAGGTATATAGAAGAGAGAATTTTATAATTATTTCAAAATATATTTGAATTCATCTGCTGATAACAATATTATATTCAGGCCCTTAGCCAGGAATTTCCAAGGGGGGTTTGGTGGACTCACAAACTCGACTTTAACAGTCACTGTTCGAACAGAACATTGACGTTGACAGTGCTTATTTGTTAGCATTGAAGGGTGGTTCGTCCAAACCCCCCCTGGCTACCGGTATGATATTCAAACAAGTATGTCAATTTCAGGAAGAAGGGGTTGTTTTTCAAACAATTTCTACCTTACACAAGACTCTGGTTAGTGCACTTGAGACAAAAGAGGAACTTCAAACAGTAGGAGCCACCATTATTGTGAGAACTTTAAAGGTAAACAATTTTTTTGTATTGAAAATATTATTTTATGCAGATTCTTGTCTTTGTTCTTTCTTACCAAAGTATTCAGCTTTGAGGGGGAAGAAAAATCTGTTTTTTTATTGAATATTGTTTGATCCAACGTTAATAAGTTCAATCTTAACTTTCAATAACAATATAATGGTTCATTCCTCACTAACACTCGGCAAAAATAATCACGAAAATAATGCCTACCCAAGTTAAAACTACAATAAAGTAAAGCTTGCATCAATTATTTCTTAAATAAAGTTGATGCAGCTTGCCTGGTCTGCCATAATTTGATTATTCTCATTTTCTTTAACTGGCATAACATGAAGTATTTTTAAAGCTTGAATATTGACTCATTTCATTTAAAGGGAGATAATATTGAAAAATGTTATTTATACATTTTTAGGCTATTGGAAATATTGGCCGAGCTGTACAGGAGGTATATGATACAGATGGAAGGTTGATCAAAACTATACTTGATTTGTTTGACAATAAGGGTGTACCTTTCAAAGTTACTAAATCTGCAATTCAGGTACTGTTATTACAATGTTAGATAGTTTTGATTAAAAAATACTTTGGATAATGTTAATCTAGATGTATAATGTAGAATTGACAACATCTGATAGTTGATTTAACTGTATTATATCTACAGTTATTTCCCTTTAAGAAATCTCATAATAAAATTGATATTTTTAAATCCTTCTGATGTCATAAAAAAGTAACTTTAATATGTTTATCAGTACATATTCTGAATTTCAAAATGACAAACTAAATTTGGCTCTTTTTGTTGGCTTTTCCTTATTCATGACCTCAGAAATGAGAACAATCTTTTATTATTTTCAGTAACACATTTAGACTTTCTAAAAAATCCATTTCAGGTATTTGAGAATTTGGAATTAACGAGTATGATCAAGGAGAAACTGATATTATTGACATCAGATATAAATAGACAAGCTGTAATAAGAACGACAGCATTCTCTGTCCTAATGATATCTGAAGAGCAGGATTGTATTTATAAACTGATCAACCTGATTCATACTGAACAGATGAAATACATGCAGACTTATATGGTATCCTATGTACAGGGATTGTTGGAGAATGATCAGCCAGATAAAAAACAGTGGGTATATTACAAATTACAGATTATGAATGGCATATGCATTATACTTTCATAATTATTATTTAGGCTCTGAATGATTTCATATCATTGGGATAAAGGTTTGGAGTAATTGGTGGATAAAGAATCATTGCAAGATTTTTGTTTGTTCCGATCAAAACTCAAAATTTGAACAAAATAATTGACACATCAATCAATTTATTTTTGAAGAGCTGATTAATGATTAAATAACTGCTCATCTCTAAGGTTTCTTCCTAACTTTTGGTAATTTACATACAGTTTATTCAATTTAGTATTTACTCTTCAGCAAAAAATTACTAACTAACCTTGTTTGTAGGTTAAGAGAAGCATGGCAGAAAGCATTACAGACAGACGGTAGATCACTACCAGAAATAGATGATTATCTTGCTGGACAGACTAGATATCTGGAGTTGTCTAGATACTTCAGGTTAGAAATGGAACATAATATGAATGTAATAACTTTTAATTTATAAATTCTTCTAAAAAATTACTGTTCTTTAAAATAGTACTAAATTTTCCAGGAACGTTCTTTTTGGTAATTTCTTGATTTGTGTAACACTCTCACATTCAATATAGCCTCTAGAGTCAATTAACAATTTTGAATTATCAAGCTCTTGTTAACAAGTAAGAGATCACTGAAATTGATGTGCCTAGGAAATCAAGGCTTTAGCACAAGACCTTGTTGGAACCTGCTTAATAAGTTGGTGTTTTTTATGTATGGATGGTGAAATGATAGTATGTCTTTAGCACTGATCTGAAAACCTAATATGACTGAAACTGTGAATAGTAACCTTCCTTTGAACCCCATGCATACGGAAAGTTAACACTTTATTTAAAAAAATATTAAGATAAACAGATAAGCTCCACTGTTGTCATTTAAATTTTGGTTATTTCAAATGCTTTGTAAATTTCTCAAGAGGAGCAGGGTTGTATCACACAGGATGCAATGGTTGAATCTTTATTCATACATACATTTTTTCACTTCTTAGATTCTACCTGACTTGGTCAGAATTTCACTCTATAATTATTAATTGGTTAGAATTGTATATAATATATAAATATATGAATACGTATAAAAAAGAAGATGTGGTATGATTACCAATGAGACAACTATCCACGAAAGACCAAAATGACACAGACATTAACAACTATAGGTCAACATACCTGTATATTTCAATATATTTTAGATTGCCATTTTCTGTAACAGACTATGGTATACAATTAGAATTTGACTTAGTGTATGATCCTGCTAGTCCTGTGATTGAGTCTGCTGTTGTTAGGTTAAACTATTACAAAGATGAGAAATACAACTTACTGGAAATGACAATAGATATTCAAGGTAGGAAATACGTCATCAGTTAAAAAATTTAGTAAAGCAATAAAAATTCCTAAAAATTCTGATATGACTCAAAAGATCCTACACTATTGAAACACTGTTGAAATTATTTTTGCAGATTTTTTTTTTTTTTTTTTTTTTTTTTAAATTACGTCCTAATATGCTCTAAACTTTGAAACTTGAAAGTAATGCTAAGCACTTACAATGTATAGATAGAGAATATAAAAAAAAGAATAGTGAAGATAAAATTTAAATGTATATTAAAAATGTATTAAGTTTGCATCTTAGTTCAAAATAAAAAAATAAGGAAACAATATACAACTCTAAAGATATATCAGACACAAGAACAGAAAGAACGCTTAACATTTCCCCAAATTTCGTGAGATGAGAAGCAAATGGATTTGTTTCCATGGTAAACAGTTGGCTGATATCAATTTCTATTTTTTTTTCCTTTCAGGTTTAGAATCCCTTTTGGATGCAGTATTTGAAAGTAAAGGAAAAGGTTTATTTTCATTGCTTTCTTTTCTTGCTGAGGCCAAGAAAAGTTTGGAAAAGGGAGTTAATCCACAGTTTGCTGAATTTGACAAACCACTTTCAGAAGCTTTGAACAAAATCATTAAATTAGTTAATCACCCACAATACGTCATGCCAGATGGTATTCTTACTTGGAAATTATATGGTAAGAATAGAAATATTCACACACTACTGTGTTTGATAACTAACTCTAATCAAAATTCATTTTAGAATAACAAAACCTGAAGCTTTTCCTCATTTCTGATACTTTTAAAAGAAAGATTATTTTTGTCTGTATGAACAGCATCTTGATCAAACTCAAAATGCCTTTTTTCAAACAACTAGATGATTTTAATTAGCTTAAATAGTTCAGCTGTTACTTTTTTTTTTTATCTTTATATGTAAGATACCAAATAATGAAGATAAAAATGTCTTCACAGGTTATGAAGTTATGTATGTAGATATTGGTGACATTCTTTCAATGTTGATTGGAAGTCCTTCTCAACAATCATCACCTCCACAGCAGCGTCAGAATCTACAACAACAGCGACGTCAGCAACACAGACAACCAAGTGGATTTATAGCTAAAGTAATGATGGCATTAGCTAAAGGATACAGACTTATTAAAACTAGGTAGTTATTGAATTCTGCTTGTATTAATCAGGGAAACATACAACACAAATTTACAAATTTCTTATATTATGTCTGGATTCGGGAAATCTTGTTAATATACAAAAAGAAGATGTGGTATAATTGCCAATGAGACAACTGTCCACAAAAGACCAAACTGACACAGACATTTTAAAACAACTATAGGCCACCGTAAGGCTTTCAACAGTGATCAAAGCCCATACTGCATAGTCAGCTATAAAAGGCCCCGATTTGACAATGTAAAACAATTCAAACAAGAAAACTAACGGCCTTATTTATATAAAACAAAAAATAAACAAAAAACAAATATGTAACACACAAACAAACAACAATCGCTGAATTACAGGCTCCTGACTTGGGACAGGCACATACATAAATAATGTGACAGGGTTAAACATATAAATGGTTGTTTAGAGTCTAATAATTTTTGTTTGTTTTTAAAATTAAATGTGGATATCAGATCTCTTTTGATTTCTTTCACAATTCATCTACTGTGTGTTCCTTTGTCCTAAAAAAAAAATTGTCAATAAAACGATTTAGATGACCTTGACTTTCTGTACAGAGGTTAAAACAAGCACACCTTTAATTAAACATGTCATCTCAATATGTTCTACATGATCATTTACTGACTTTAATTACAAAATTCTGTAATGCATAAAGGGTTAACACATTATTCTATGTGTTTTTTATTTATTGACATTGAGCTATTTTTCTTTTCATTTCTGAGGGTGGATAGGACCTTTATCGGGACTCCAGGATCAGGTGTGTTTAAGCTCGGGATTTCGGGATTGACCCTTTCGGGATCCAGGAATTATATTTTTCGAATTCCGCGACCTCAGGATTTTGTATTTTTAAGCCTGGGATTTTGAAATTTCTTGTTTTTACGCCCGGGATTTCGGGGTTCAGGACCCCTCCTTTCCCCCCTCATTTCTGTGATCAGCAAAAGTTCTTGTTGGAAAAAAAAAATACAAGATTAAATTTTCTATATTTTATGTAAGTTATTAGTCAATATATATTACTTTGTATTTTTAAGATCTGCCAAGGTGCTTGATCTGACAAAAATCATACCGACTATATCAGGTGCATCATTGAATATGACTGTTTTACTGACAGCCTCAATGGGATTGGATGTTACTGCTAAAGCTGATGTTAGTCAGTATATGAGGAGAACTGGACCTGTTCAAGGTACAGGGGAACTGTCTATGGGGTAAGTTATATCATAATGATAAGTTTGAATCATGATAAAAAGGTCAAGAAAGTTTTAAATTGAATCTATATTATTGATTTATGACCAAATGATTGTTATTCATAAATTATTAATTTTGGTGCTGATCTTTAGAAATCCAGTCACCAATTGAAAATGTTATAAATGAAAATCTGCACAAATCATTTCAAATTTGTAAAGATCTCTGATGATTTAAGATAACGTTAAATATTCAGGCACTGGAATTTGAATAATGATTGGTATAGAATCTTTTAATCTTACTGAAAACCTGAGCTGAAAAAAGTTCTAAACATTAACTTTGATAGCTGCAGAACAGCAGATATTTTGGTGATGGTTTAAATTTTATGTAAATTGACAGGCAAAGAAACTAATTTATAATTTCATTAAAGTAACTGGTCTTTGTCCAGTTGAATACATTCAAGTTTACATTTAGAATTTTTGAAATGTCTATTTAATTTAGTTAAGTGATAAATACAGGTAATCAGCTGATTTTTTGCTGATGCAGCATTAATTGAGTAACATATGATATAATACATTGTATTGTCAGATTTGCTGGAGAGTTTTTTGGTCAGATGCTAGTGGAGTTAGGAGATAATATACAAGCAGGATGTAGAATGTTGTCTTCTCTCAATGGGAAAGCTGAAATGGAAAATTCTGTCACCTGGAATAGAGGCAGTAAATCTAAAACAACTTTAGCTAACTATACTGCAACAGCTACAAGCAAAAACATTGATGGAAAATATAATGCAATCCATATCAAGTAAATACTATTCATATTATTGTACAAAAGTGACTTCATTCTTTTATGGTACAATGTACCATGTTTCTGATTACTGTCAAAACTGAGACAAAAGAAACATATATTTATAGCTGTTTTGCTTCTCATATGTTAGATTAAGTTTATCTTGATTTGTTAAATGGCAGAAAACATGTTTGTTTTTGATGTATTACATTATAATGTACCACAGAAATGATTTTCAGTAAGAATATCAACTTGAATAACATGAATAAGTCAAATAAATATTTGGAAAATAAAGGTCTGTTTATCTTTTTGGATCCTCACTTTGAAACTGAAAATGATGAATACTTGTTATTTTTTTCACCAGGAGTGGATTACATCATCTTTTTGATGACTGGACAGAAATACCAGCAGATCCAAAAGTACAAACAACAATGAAAAAATGTTCTGGTGCCCTGTTTATGCTGCTGTCAGGGAACAGATTCTGTATGGAGTTTGACTACCCAGATGTTGCTGATTCTACAAAACATCCATACTTTCCTTTGTCTGGACCATTTAGCGTTGACATAGATTTGTCAAGGGCTGATAAGTAGGTTATTTTAAATATTCACTATGGAGGTACAGATTTAAGTTTAATATGCCCTGTATTTAAGGAACATTAATTTATGATACTATAATGTTTGAAATAATTAGAAATTCATGTATTAGTCTTTTGTCTGTTTTATCTTTGCAGTCTACTATGACATCTTGATTATGTTCTTACTCTGTCACACCCACATAAATCGCATTGTTAGGGTTCAAATCTGATGCCCTCTATTATATATAACTGGCAACAGGCCTGTGGAGCCTGGAGGGTAAGAAGATAAACAGCTGCAAGGGACAATTTATTCCTTTAATCAACACTCCAAACTTTTTTGAGTGGTTGTTCAAAATTTAACATCCGTTTCAATGCACAAGTCCTGTAACTTTGCAGAAGTAACTCATTTTATCTATTGGTTAATATAATTGAAGTTGCCATAATCCTGAATAAGCATGAAATCTTCTTTTAAACCCTGCTCTGGAAATTAGAGGGCATTATGTGTTGTGGTTTACTGAACATAAAAAAGTGATTGTGCAAGTTTTGTGTGGTGTCAAACTATTCTTGTTTTTTTTTCTTTGATTCATTTTTGAGTCTTCTTTTATTGAAGTATAACTTTATCAGATAATTCTTATGTTTACATAAACTCTTTGAACTGATATTGTTTATACTCAGGGACATGAAAGAATACCTTGTGGAAATTACATATTTGATAACTAATGGTACCACAGGACCAAGGAAAAATGTTCATCTTACTTATTCAGCTCCAGGTATACTATAGATATCCCTCAAATGTATTCTGTTCATTTAAAATCATTCTTTAAACACTACAGTTGTTTAAAAAATTGTGTTAAAGATTTAAGGTACAGTTTTGATGGAAGCAGATCTGTCCTTTATCTAAGATAGAGTATAGAATCATTTTTACAACAGCATAGACAAGACCATTTCATGGCGTGCTTAGGTTATCAATTGACTGGGTCAGATAAGGTGAACGTTAGTGTGTAAGGCCCACTTGTCTTAATAGTGTACACGTTAAAGACATTTAAACTGGTGTCGCCAAAGGTTCTAAACGCCTAAATAAAATACGAATAACTAGCAGAGGACTTAAAGTTGTTCATTGATTTAAAAATGTTGAATACTTTTAAATTTTTCTTCTTGTTCCCCTGCATGTACTTTACTCTTTTATTCTATTTAAATCCACATTGGGAGGCCTCAGACAGACTAAGTGAGCATAAAATCACTGTTATTGATAGTCAATGACAAACCAGTTAAATGCAAATGATTCAGTATTATTACCAACATAAGTACATGTATTATGGTTGTCCACTGTGTTATGAAAATGATTCTATTGTGGATTTTATGTAGGTCTCAAACCTGCCACTTATTTGATAGTCATTCATGTTTTAAAATTGAAATCCATACATAACTATACTGGTACTTTAGGACAGTGTATTCAAGCATTATAACTAATTTTTATGCAAACAGGTTATCTTTCTGTTATTATTTAAAGTCCAGGAGAGTAAAATGTTAATAAAGCTTCCTCTCTAGCATGTCTACCAACAATAAAACATGTATTGTTCTTTTTCAGGATCCAAACTAAAGAGACAGATCAATGTTGACATAGAACAGAGTTTGGTAGAGGACAGCACTGTAGCTAAATTACATATGCTAGAGACAGGATTACATCTAGATTTTGTCAAAAAAGATTTAAAACAAGTAGATACTGAGAAAAAAGACCTTAAATCCAATCAACTCACTGACTTTCATCTACAAATAAAAGGTCTTACTTTACTGAAAACTAAACTCCAGGTATAGTTTTATAGTTACAGGAAAAAAACATGTCATACCCTTGACTGTATATTTTTCTACAATAACCTTCACCATTTTCATTTAGGACCAATAGTTGAGAAAGTCTTACAACTTTCTGTTTTGATAATCAGTGGTTTATACATGATTTTTTAAATCAGTGATGTTTTTCATAATGTGGTGGATGTAGCGCTTTCTTAACCCTTTAACCAAAAGCTGCCTAGACAGAAGCTACTCTGAGACGATACCTTCCCTGGCTACTATAACTCAAGTGGGAGATCTTCATAATAAATGTCAATAAAAACTTGTCTGTAGTTATTTGTGTCTTTATTTCATCATGTTTATTCACTAACGACATGTTTACAGTTTTGTTCTTGTATTGATAACTTAATCTTCATAAAATATTCAAATTTTCAATTTTTTGGCATTATCTAGGTGAAATTCACAAAAATCTGCTCTTTGACCCCAAATCGTAATTTTTTAACCAAAAACAGCAAAATTTTGAAAAATTTAATTCCTTACACTAAACAATGTCTATTCCAAGTGTTTTGTACATAAAACAACATTTTATGTCAAAAAAGTTTACTAGTTTGGTAGTTTGGCTTCAATTCTTCCATATTATTTCGAAAAATGTTCTCATAAATTCCGTAAATTTCCTCTGCTTTTGACACGGTTTACCACAAACGGAAGCGCCATGTTCACACTTTCATCCAGGTATTCAACAAAGAAAGATAACTCGTGTTTGCACTATTTTGAGTGGGAAATATAAAAGAGGTATTCCGATCCTGGAAAAACAGGACTCATCGTCAGCCGTCTAAAGCATGAATCAAGGTAAACCGGGATACATCGGCAAAAGGGTTAAGTAAGAAATTGACAATTAACAGTATGTTTTCCAGAAAAATAACACCTATTACAAAATTTGGTGTTCAAATGTCAGTCAAAGAAATCTCTGAAATTAACTTTTGGATGAATGATGTACATTGGCTTTGAAGTGGTGGTTATAACTGGTCATATATTAAAAAGTTTTAGCAATGATTTGAGTTTAAAATGCCAGGTCATTAAAAGAACATCCCAAAACAATCATACTTGAAACGCTTTTTCTATAATTTTCGTTTTTTACTATTTTTTTCTTAAATGTTATTGTAAAGCATTTTAATTTGAGTAATGGCTGATTTTAATAGCTAAAGACATTTAAGCAGTTTTATTTTAAATTTAACAGAATAAACTTATTGCTTGCATTTTCAACCTTCAAGGGACTTCACAAGATGATATGCAGCTATGCAAAAAATCTGTAATGATATATCAGATATACATGTATATTTATTTCATTGAAGATTAACAAAACCACTAGAGAGGAGGTAATATTTGATCCAAAACAAGGAAAGGATGTTAAAGGAAATAGATCTCACATCGAGACATCAATATCTTTTGCAGCACCCTACACTAGTTTAGATGTCAACTTTGAAAATCTAAGCCAGAAACTTAGCTCACACATTTTTACTAAATTCCATGTAAAGTATACCTGGTAAGTTGTTTTTTTCAGTCATCCCACTGTCTATATCACTCTGCTCATCTCTAAATATTATTCCATATCACGGCTTTGTGACTTCAAATATGTTGACCCCAACTTAATAACTTTGACTCGGACATATCAGTGACGTCATAATGTTTGAACTGATGTTGATAATTTGATCCGAACTTATCAAGCCAACTTCTAGTTGCTGGTGAAACTAACAAAACACTTCCAAAAGATGCAAATACAGCCCGATAAATCGATTATCAGGTTATCTGCATCTTGATATTGTTAAACAGTGGTGGATCCAGGTTGGTGGTTTTGGACAATTAATGCATTTGAATGGGGACATGTAGTTGGACCCCACCCCAACCCCTTTTGTCCTAGGTTAGGGACACCCCCCTTTTCTGGATCTGCCCTTGGTAAAATATCTGAAGGCTTTATGATCTCGTTTACTGTGCTCACTCAACAAAAAAGCTCCATGTTTTTCAGTATTTAGCAAACATCAATCAATTATTGAAAATATAAAATATAAAAAAGAAGATGTGGTATGATTGCCAATGAGACAACTATCCACAAAATTCCAAAATGAAACAGACATTAACATCTATAGGTCGCTATACAGCCTTCAGTTTGATTTAGATGAATTAACCTTTGATTTAGAAAATGTTATTCTTCAAACACCTAATAGATTTTAAAGAATTTCTGCTTCAGAAAAACTGGGTATTACATTAATGGTATTTGGTGTGAGTTTTTATTGTTTAGTGAATTTTAAAATTACAGGAAGATTTAAACTAATTCATATTCTCTTGCACTTTACCATTTACACATAATTCTCAGTTTATTAACCATAATTGGTACCTGTTTAAGGGCTCTAAAAATCTAAGAGTTCAATATTTTTATCTCAATTTTTTACCGTTTGATAATGAGACAATTAATATTGAAAAGATTGAACACTTAATGAATTACAAGGTTGAATCTAATTTGCATACTGTTTGAGGTTTTTTTCTGTCAGTATTTTTAATGTTAGTTAAAAAAAAATTGTACAGGTATATTATTTTTCAGTTCTAAGAATCTCCCACTCTTATACCTTCTACACATTCAACCAAAATTAGCTGCCACCAACAATGATGTAAGTGAGATAGAGTTTGTCAACACTGTTGCTATGGGGTACATGACAGGGAACACTAGATTATGGTCTGCTGAAGACAGCATGTATTTATCTTATCCAGGTATATAAACTGTTATTTGTTGATATTTTTATGGACCCGCAAGGAAGTTGTCAGTGCCATATAGTTTTACCCTTTTCCGATATTCTGTAATCTGACAGGGTAAAATTGAGAATCAAATCAAAATTTATCTGCCGTGAAATTTTCAGATGAATTGGACAACCCCTTGTTAGGTTGCTGCTCCTGAAATGGAAATTTAAAAGGATAAACTGTAAACAGCAATAATGTACAACAAAGTAAGACCTAAAAAAAAAATTTCAAAATGAGGAAAATTAATACTTTGAATGTAAATATTCTAGAATTTTTATGTGTTATGCTCTTAGTTTAAGAAATACTTTCATTTTCTTTTCTATAGGACAAAATTTTACATTATCTAATGAAATGGTAGCTAACATTACACATGCCCACAGGAAAACAGTCATAACATACATTGGGTCTGGAGACAAACAGGTAACTTGTAATTTGTTATATAGAGAATTTGATGTTGCTGGGAGATTTTAATAGGTTCTGTTTTGTTTAATTACAACTTCCTTGCCATGATCTTCCCATAAAGAATTGCCAATGGGAAGTAAAGCAGACTTAAATCAATCAGTCATTTTTTGGACGATTTTTTAATTGAGTTCAAATTAAATATCAAAGCGACGAGAGTACAAATGTACTAAAAACTAATGCCTTTCATTCATGTAACCCAATTTAACAAGCTCTTTTTTGTGACTCAAATAATGGTAATAGTCATGGTAATAAACTAAGAACATATCGCACAGTTAAAAATAATTTTGAATTAGAAAAATATCTTCTACTGGACCTTAACAAAAGTGTTATTTCTAAAATGGTAAAAATCAGAATTAGTAATAGTAAATTACTAATAGAAGTTGGTAGATATACTAGAACACCTTTAGAACAGAGAATTTGTCCAATTTGTAACGATGGAATTGAAGATGAGTTCCATTTCCTCATTCAATGTAAAGCACTAGAAATTAATAGAAATGTACTCTTTTGTAATTTAAGTGATATAGTTCCATCTTTTGCTAATATGTGTGAACAAGATAAGTTTAGTTTCATTTTGAAAAGTAATGATACAGACATTAGTACTGTAAGTGTAGCTGGAATAAGCGATATGTATGATTTGAACATTCATTTAAAGCAAACATAATGTTGTTAAGAACTTTTATAGTATAAAAGCTAATTGTTAATAGCTTGAATTAATAATTTTGTATGAATAACACCTCCACGCAATGTAAATATAAAATATGTATCTCTTATCATTGAGAAAATATGTTGTTTTTGTTTTTTTTGCTTTTGTCTGTTTGTTTGTTTATTTTTGTATTTGTATCTGTATTTTGTAAATGTCGGCTGGTATCATTTCTGTATAGGAATTTACACCAATAAAATTATTTGATTTGATTTGATTTGCTTTTATCTTAAACCTCTTATCATCACAGCAAATGATTTTAATGAAGTTGAAAAACTATTTTTGTTACAGGAAATAATTGAAATGAATGCTCATGTTAGAAATGAAAGTGATAGTACCAGCCAGCACTTCTGTTATGACATGATAATAGAACAGAAAGATAGATATGATATTCATTTTAAAGGTCATCTCCTTGGTAGCCTCAGAAAGAAGCTTTTTCTCCTAACAGATATTCACTTTAAGCATAAGGTAATAATAATTTCATTTCTGAAACATATTTCTTTATTTTGATCGATTTGAAATTAGTGCTGATAAAATCTTAAAATGATTAAATGCCTTTGTCAACTTACTATTTTGATTTATTTATTCCAATTGTTTGGGGTTTCCTGGTAACAAATCATAGACTTTGCAAAGGTGGGAGACAGTGGTGATAATATTTTGAGAGCCTGTCATATCCCTGTTTTTTCCTTTTTTGTTTTCATCTTGACTTTTCAAAGAACATGCAAGGTAATTATCAATATTGCCTTTGCTTTTTGTTGCCATCTTTTTTTGTTTTTTAGCTTTGTTTGTAATACATATAGTTTAGATCTGTTTTTCTAAGTAATTCAAATACATTTAATTTAGCCAGGGAGTGAGAATGGTGTCAAAAGAAGCCCAGAGAACCCGTTAGTCCTGAAGAAAAGCAATGGAAATACCTGCAGTATTTTTGAACTAGATGAATGGGAAATCAATGTAAACTTAACAGTGGATACCAAACCAATATTTGAAGTTGGACAAAGGAGACCAAAAGGATTAGAGTTTGTTTGGCACTTAGATGTACTTTATCCAGATTGTAAGAATGAAGAGGCACAGATTATATCTGATGGAGCTATTGGAAGTCATCTACAAAACCAACTTACTGATTTCAGGTTGATAGCTATGTATATAAAAAATAGGAAGATGTGGTATGATTGCCATAAAGAAAACTATCTACAAAGACCACATGACCTGAACCATGGGTCACCTAAAACAAGGAGAAAAATCCATACTGTTATAGCTAGCTGTAAAAGGCCCCAGTATTGCAAATGAAAAGCAAATGGAACTAGAAAACTATCTTCATCGAAATACTATCACTTTTAAAATATTGAAACAAAACATAGATATTCTATCAATATAAATCAAGTTGGAAAAACGGGATATTATCCTGCTTGAAATATTTATTACAAAACTAAAGTTTGAGCAATACCAATCCAAAAAAGGCTCAAATACTCCTTGTTTTTAAAGTTGGTATACAAAAAAAGATTCTATCTTCTTTTTTTTATTATTTCAGATATTGGTTAAGAAGCACCTTCAGTTTGATATCACCTGTACAAACAGAATCTAAAGACTATGATATTGACTTTAACATTGAATACTTGTGGCATGATCATAGTAACTACAAGTTATTATATCATGGACCAAACTTAAATACATCATATCTTATCAATTATGAGAGGTTCCCTGACAAATCTGCTGAGATTAATGTGAAATGTCACATGGATTCTCCTCTGAAACTACTCAATTTTGATTATGCAGGTATGTCTACATTAAAAGTATCTAGCTTTACTTTCACAAAGTTCAATGAGAAACCCCATCAGTCTAGGGTCAATGAGCTTACCTTCTTACATTAGTGATGGAGGTTGATCCTAGCTTAGTGCGTTCCTAGTGGAAGTTACCAGAAAACCACTTTAGGAGCATAACATTTATAAAGGATAATTTTCAAATTTTTAGTCAAACTTATGACTTCAAAGTTGGTATTTGCTACTTCCACATGTTCCAAGCCAAGAATTCAACATTTCAGAAAAAGAATAGACTTTAAAATGTCATCTTTGTTTTGAATTAATTTTACAGAGTAGGGCCATATGTCTTCCCATAGACATTTTATTACCTTTGAGATAGTACTGTAAATTCAGAAATTATTGCGAGGTTTTTATTATTGCGAATAATGCGACTGAGTTGTAAACGCAAAAATTAAAACTCGCATTTTTCGAATATTCTAACTGAACTTAGCATGACTTTTCTCAAAATCGTAAAAATTAAAATCGCATTCAAGTGTAAAATGACAAAATCGCAATAATAAATGCACGCAATAATTTCTGAATTTACAGTATGTTATAAATCCAACCCATGTTAAAAATAAAATTGAGAATGGAAATGGGGAATATGTCAATGCATCTTCATCCAAGCAAGAAAATCCTGCACCTGGAGGTTGGCCTCAGCTGACCCTTAAGTGAAAATGGACATCAGATTTAAAAAAAAAAGATATGTTTTCATCTTGGGACAAGTAATGGTTCTATATATGTATGAAATACTTGGGACTATATAATAATAACCAGGATGCGTTGGAATGAGCACTGTGATGCTTTGAATGTCTAGTTTCAAATTGTATCAAATGTTTTAAAATGCCAACATACCAACATTGCCAAAAGAGGAGGTATAATAAGAACACTTTTTAAAACCCTAAAGTTGAAAAACAAATGATATGTATTGCACCTATACTGAACAAAAATAGCTGTGGAAATTTTACAAGTTTTATTTGAAACTAAACAATTGGTGTTTGTATGATTTGGCATTAAACATGTATTTTAACATAAGTCAATATTTTTAAATATGAACTAAATGTTCAAAGTATATCTAAACAAATAAAAAGTATTTACTGTAAAAGTAAAATCTAAGGAAACGTCACCATGCAACTTCACAAAAGGTCATCTTTTAAATATGAGCTAGTAAAATATGTTGCACCCATCGTTTTCCTTAAAAAAAGAATACGTATTAAGCATGGACTAATGTCAAATTGTTCTAAATATTTGAAGAAATAGAACAAAGCATCTGTTAGATGATTTTTAAGGATTAAGAAATAATTCCTTCATGTCATGCTCTATGCTCATTTTAACATGGGTAGGCATTATATTTGTCGATATTTTACACTGAGCTTCAGCTGAGCTGAGAATTGCGTGTCGATATCTTGTCAATCGTACGGTTGTTTTATCTGACTAGTTAACTATAACTAAGTTGATACGGAAACTTTTCTTATCTTTTTTTTTTTTAATAACCATGATCTGTTATTTTTTAACAATAATGATAATATTGGAATTAGTTAAAAAGTAAAAATTTCAAATCATAAATAAGTGTTCCGTGAAACTTGAATTGTTTTGGGAAATCTAATTAGTTCATAATTCTTTTATGTAATAAACTTTATTCAAATAAATTAGGATCTTCGCTCCACTGATCACCTGCATGGCTAAAGGTATTAGTCCCAAAGGTATTGCAGGGGGTGTGACACGTCCAGGTATTCAAGCGATTTCCTGTCGAGCTTGCAAATTCATGCATCATTTCACTTCTTGGGGTATTGGTCAGTGTACACGGCTGATAACTTACAACTTTCCATTTTGAACTATTAGGTGTATAATATGCATCTCTATCTTGCGTGTCCGAAAGTGATATTATATACTGGTCATTACTAAACTCATACCCTTGTTTATAAATAACATTTCTGATGTAAAGAAAATTATTTATAAAAATATAGATAATACCTAAAAATAAACAACAGATTTGATGAAATAAAAATATATATACATATTTTTTGTCAATGGTGAAGGACAGATCGGACTATACCAGAAATTTTGATTTAAAAAAATGTACGCACTTGTCGACCATTTGTATATACGCCAGGACAAAAAGAAACGGAACTATAGCGAAAATTCAAATATGTACATGTATACATTGTACATAAGAAAGAAACATACATTTTGTGTAAATTGGGGTAAAAGTTTTGTTAGTAGACTAGTCCACGTATGCCAACAGTATGTAATCATCAAATGTCGAAAGACTATTGTATACCAAAAGAAGAAGAAGAAGAGATTTAAATACTGGTCGATATATAACTTTCTTTGGCTCATCGAAGTTATGGACATTTATATATCAATTAGATAGTTCTCGAATAAAGGAAAAAATTCTTCATCATCACAATTGTTCCGACATGCATGTTATATGTACGCAACTGGACGTACACTAATAATCCCTAAGGGATATGATTATTTTCCAGGAAAACTATAGAGTATCAAAGTTTCAAATCAATTTCGGGATTTATTTTCTTTCTTGATATTCAATGACAGCAATTTAAAGAACAAACTGCTTGTCCGCTTTATGGGTATTCTTGCCAATTCCTAAATAGGTAATTAAAAATAACTTCGGATGGACTAAATTATATAATTGCAATTGTTAATGATCTGTTTGAAATATTTAAGGCTGCCGATCCTAATCTAAGATAGTACAATTTTTAGTTCATACACTTGTGATTATGAATTTATACTTCAATTAGAATAATTAAGTATTTTATCGTTACTGAATTAATCAAAAGTCATAATTCATTTAAAAGTGATCTTATCATGCTTATGCAAAATATAAAAATATACAACTGCTATCCAGTTATTGTGCGACCTTATTATTTCCGTTAATTATTTATTTTTTTTTACATTTCTGCAGGGACGTCTATATGAGTCTTTGATTTCTGTGTCTAAAACTTTGACTGACTCCCGTTTTCAATTCATACGAAATGTTGTTCACACCTTCAAGCCAGTAAACCTTGACGCCTAGATTTCACTGAATGAGGATCAAAGGATTAGAATTACATAATGCTAATCCTTTAATTACCTTGATTTAACCGACGCACTCAACATTCTTTAGGTGTCACAAAACAATACACATTTTATTTCCACCGTACAAGCAAGTGAAAATGTTTGCTGGAATGAAGCAAAAAGGTCAGAATACAAACGTGTATTTTTATTACACTATTGATCATTTCAATTTCATATGTTTGTTTAAAGTATTTGTTGAAAAAAACATAAAAATGTTCTATTGTATGAATTAGTTTTATTATTAAAATTCGTTTTAAAATATCCACACGATCTAATTTTAAAAGTTGCATGGCTATCACTTATTTTTCGTTGGTTAATAGCTACACCAAAAGTCGTCGGTGCGCTTTAAATCGCGTTATTAGATGGTTTACGAACAAGACTTAAATGAGATATTTTCACTCCCGGCATGCATCAAAGACTTAAACTATGTCACATAAGTCAGGAAGTTTCAAGAAATAAAATTAATAATTCCCAATTTTCTCCTTTATTTGATTTCATATCAAAATAAAACTTGGTGAATATGTTTTTTATGGTATTATAAACATAATAAGATGAAAAGTAAAAAATCGCGAATTATCCCTTTAACTATTCATTTACTTGTATCTTTTGTAGCTAGTCAGTCTATTTATCCTTATTAAGCTCTGTTTAAAATCATCCGGTGCCAAAATAAAATTTGCTCAAATGGAACACCGGAAAATGAAAGGTCAAACTGATCTTAAACCACACACAAGTCACAGTTACCATTTACATAAATGACTATAAAAGGTATTAGAATGTATAAATTTAATTTTTTGTTTTCAGAACAATATAAAATGATATTTAAAGGCTCAGGGCTAGCTGTTTCTGAATTAGAACACAGTTTTGAAGCAATGTCAGCTTTAGGGGAGATAAGATTATATAGCAAACTATCTGATGACAACACTACACTCCTAATACAGCAGGATGGCTACATTAATACAAGTGTAAGTAGCATGAAATGAGTGGATATAGATTCGTGATATCTAGACTTGATATCTATAATCTTATAATCTATAGATATAAGTTAGGTATGCAGTTAAGAAATACATTAAACACAAGTTCTCAGACTCATATAATACACATTTTGTACAAATTGGTAATTTCTTTTTACTATATGTTAATGATTCTTTTGTCCTGTTTTCTAAAAAAAATATCCAGAAATTATCAATTCATCTATACTGTTAAAGGGACAGGAGAAAAAATTTCCATAGTTAATGCAAATGGTCCGAGTACACAGTTATTTCGTAGTGCATTTCTTTTAGACAATAAATGTAAATAAAAAAAATCCCACCTGCGCTTTCTCA
This sequence comes from Mytilus trossulus, assembly GCF_036588685.1. Taxonomy (NCBI): domain Eukaryota; kingdom Metazoa; phylum Mollusca; class Bivalvia; order Mytilida; family Mytilidae; genus Mytilus; species Mytilus trossulus. Next base: position 83,515,783 of record NC_086373.1, read on the forward strand.
ATAATATTTTTACAGTGTGTTGTACATTTGTACTACTTTTGGGACAAATTATATCAAAATTATAGAACACTTCATCAGCTCTAACTCAAAATATGGACAATTTTGTGTTAAGGGGGTCTTGAAATTTTTTGACAGCTTCTGAAGTGCTTATTTTTTACCTTTTTCAGCTGGACCTAATCACTACTTTACCTAAATATTTATGACCCAAATTTTCTTACAGTGTCATTTCACCCCCCAACTTGCTATATGAGGCATAAAACATGGAGAATTAAATTTGGAAGGGGTATAACAAAAATTGGCAAGTAACACACTGTCCACACTAAGGACTATATTCGTGGACAACGAAAATCAAAGGACGATAACTGTGTACTCGGACCAAATGAATTTTCTAATTATGTATGTATAATGAAGACAGTATATTTCTCCTGCAAAGACAAGTCTAATCACAAAAGGTACCACAGATTTTTAGAATATATTAAAAAAATAACCATCTGTTTTTGCATCTTATATGTAAATATAATTTTTCTCATACAGCAGAATGCATCAAGTGTGTAGGTAAAGATACTATCTTTGGTTAGCTTGCTTGCTTGTTGTACCATTAAGTCATTATAAGGTTAGGTATACTGCCCTCCTTTTGGAGTAGACTTGTCTTACGGAGACAGATCAGTTGATTATCTGTAGGACAAGTCTACTCTTAAAGGAGGATAGTTCAACTAACCTGATAATGACTTAATGGTACAACTAGCAAGCATGCTAACCAAAGATATTACCTTTACCTACACACTTGATGCATTCTGTTGTAAAAATTAAAAGTAAGCAAAAAATAGTGGAATAAATTACTTTTGGAGTGTCAAGAACTCGTTGGAAGTACTTGATAAATTGCATGCTTATATTGGTGTTTTTGAATCTGTTCAAAGTTTTGATTTTTCTACCCTGTATACCACATTGCCTCACATTCTCATTAAGAAAAAATTCACACATCTAATTAAATGGGCATTCAAAAAATCAGAATGTGAATATATATGTTCAAACTCTTTTAGGTCATTTTTTAGTAGCAATAAACAAAAAAACTATGTTAATTGGACATGCTTTGATACTATATATGCCCTTGAATTTTTACTAGATAACATTTTTGTTCGCTTTGGGGATTCCGTATATCGTCAGATTATCGGAATTCCAATGGGGACTAACTGTGCACCACTTATTGCGGACCTCTTTTTGTATTGTTTAGAGTTACAATTTATGACAAAAATAAGCAAAGACCCATCAAAACAACATCTGATAAACAAATTTAATAATACTTTTAGATATTTGGATGATATTTTGGCTCTCAATAATGACGACTTCAGTATGTATATTAATGAAATTTATCCTGGTGAACTCACTTTAAATAAAGCTAATACTAACAATGACCACTGCCCTTTCCTCGATCTTGATATCTATATCACTAACGGAAAGCTGAATACTAAAATTTATGATAAAAGGGATGATTTTTCATTTCCTATCGTTAATTATCCGTTTTTAGATGGTGACGTTCCCTTGTCACCATCTTACGGTGTTTATATATCTCAACTTGTACGATTCGCTCGTGTATGTAACAATGTTTTAGATTTTAACGAGAGAAATTTATGTATTACTGAAAAATTATTACACCAGGGTTTTCGATATCTCAAACTAGTCAAAACATTTACTAAATTTTATCATCGGTATAAAGACATCATTCGTAAATATAGCTCAACATGCAGACTTTTTATACGTTCAGGTATTTCACATCCAATTTTTTATGGAAATATTCTTTATAAAGCACAAAGGTGTCAGTATTCACCTCATAAACTTACAAAACCTTTGAATAGACTTATTAAGAAGGGATATAATTACGATACTGTTGTCAAGTCATTAAAGATTGCATATTTTGGCGTTAATATTGAGTCACTGATAAGGTCTTTGCGTCGGAACTAAACACATTTATTCTAAAAACAGTTGTTGGCATGACACGGGTTATGTTCTTCTCATATATGTTATGATGGTATGATACTAAACCCCTTACGGGAAGGATTGTGCCTGATGTTCATATGATGAAATCATAATCTTTCAGTCAGTTTAATTGAAGTCTGGAGCTGGCATGTCAGTTAACTGCTAGTAGTCTGTAGTTATTTATGTATTATTGTCATTTTGTTTATTTTCTTTGGTTCCATCTTCTGACATCAGACTCGGACTTCTCTTGAACTGAATTTTAATGTGCGTATTGTTATGCTTTTACTTTTCTACACTGGTTAGAGGTATAGGGGGAGGGTTGAGATCTCACAAACATGTTTAACCCCGCCGCATTTTTGCGCCTGTCCCAAGTCAGGAGCCTCTGGCCTTTGTTAGTCTTGTATTATTTAAATTTTAGTTTCTTGTGTACAATTTGGAAATTAGTATGGCGTTCATTATCACTGAACTAGTATATATTTGTTTAGGGGCCAGCTGAAGGACGCCTCCGGGTGCGGGAATTTCTCGCTACATTGAAGACCTGTTGGTGACCTTCTGCTGTTGTGTTTTTTTATTTTGGTCGGGTTGTTGTCTCTTTGACACATTCCCCATTTCCATTCTCAATTTTAGTATTTTTCACATTACCTGTAATACCCTTTTCGTTACAGAGAAAGAGACAGGAGAGCTACAACTTAACAAGTATTTATGTTTTCTGGTCTGTGCGTCCGTTCGTCCATCCGTTCGTTCTTTCGTCTGTCCGTTCGTTCGTCCCTCCGTTCGTCCGTCTGTCCTGCTTCAGGTTAAAGTTTTTGGTCAAGGTAGTTTTTGATGAAGTTGAAGTCCAATCAACTTGAAACTTAGTACACATGTTCCTTATGATATGATCTTTCTAATTTTTAAAACAAATTAAACTTTTGACCCCAATTTCACGGTCCACTGAACATAGAAAATGAAAGTGCATGTTTCAGGTTAAAGTTTTTGGTCAAGGTAGTTTTTGATGAAGTTGAAGTCCAATCAACTTGAAACTTAGTACACATGTTCCTTATGATATAATCTTTCTGATTTTAAAGCCAAATTAAACTTTTGACCCTGATTTCATGGTCCACTGAACATAGAAAATGAAAGTGCATGTTTCAGGTTAAAGTTTTTGGTCAAGGTAGTTTTTGATGAAGTTGAAGTCCAATCAACTTGAAACTTAGTACACATGTTCCTTATGATATTATCTTTCTAATTTTAGTGCCTTATTATATTTTTTATCCAATTTCATGGTCCATTGAACATGGAAAATGATAGTGTGAGTGGGGCATCTGTGTACTTTGGACACATTCTTGTTTATTACTACTTATTCTTTCTTTTCAGCATCCTTATCTGCATGGAATGACAAACATTACCAATGAAGTTATATTATCAAAGAAAGCTAAATCAGGAATGAATGTTAAACTGACCAGGAATCGTACAGAATACTATATTGACACAGTGATAATGAGTCCTTGGGCTATAGACACTTCATTCTCTATCAAAATGGTACAGTAGTTCTCTATTTCAGGATCTAATGGGCTATGGGTAATATTTTCAATAATGTACACCAAAACTTTGTGATTGGTTTAAAATGTTCTTAACAACTAATGACATGACGTTTTTTTCATTTTAGTGTACAAACAAAGATATTACCCATTGCCTTTAGATTCTGAAAAGGCGAATTGTTTGATAAAAAGTGCATATGAAACTTTGATTGTGCTCCTAAGATGATCTTTTAAATAAAATCTAAAAGACATCTATTGTCTTTCAGTAACAATTTTTTTTACCCATCTTTTTAATCTGCGAGACTGAGAGATTGGGGTTAATTTATTCAGTATCTTTTTGAGGATAATTATTATTTTTATGACTTATATCAAAATTATGAAGAAGGACAAATAATTATAATTTCCAACGGTTTCGATAGTATAGTGGGAAATTATTGTAATAACGGTACTAGTGAATACTATTGATACGGGTACTTATGTACACGTATATACATACATGTATCACGTGATACTGATATTGAGCGGGAATATTTTCCCTTGTTGGTCACTTCTAGCCAAGCATCAGACTGGACAACAGTGAAATAAATTTCATTTTATATTGAATTGTTATTCTAATTTGTATTTAGTAGGGATTTATATTTTACTATAAAGTAACTTGATTTATTATTTCATATAGTATATTTATTCGTTTATATACAGTCCAAGTGTACCTCTCGAGATGGTCTTCCGAGCATTTGGGTTTGGACACAGGTTTCCAAAATTTTCCACTTTATTTAAAATGTAGTCTTTTGAGTGCAGTTTAAATGGAGTTTGAACTGTGGTAACTCGTTTTTGTTGGGTTTTCCTGGCCGGCGGGATCGTTGATGACAGAGCCCATATTTTTAACACAATTTACTGTTTTTTCTACAGAATTCCTTATGAAAGTTGATTCATAGTGCATTGATACTTATGCTTCATGCATATTGTGTATATATATATTATATTTATATTTAATAAAATATGGGGTCCACCAGTATTGCTGGGCTATCGGCTATATATAGTATTTTGGTATTTATTGATATGCCTAGAAAGAGTATTTAGTAAAGTTGATACTGATAGCTGAATCACACCCAGGGTGTGACATAACTGTGTATAGTTATTCCGAATCATGCAACATCGGGGGAAAATTAGGAAAACATGGTCATTTGCAAAATAATTAAAAGTTAGTTAACCAAATTTTTCAAGTGTTGGAATGCTTTCCTTTACTTTCATTGCATATTGATGTCATATTGCATATATTGTTATTGTAATGGGTTTTTTTTAACCAGATCACAGTTATTGAGTAAGTCATATAACCCCTTTCATAAAAGTGACTGAAAACATATTCTTTTCTTCAGCCTGGTAGACCTAAGATGTTTTGTCTCTCGTGGTTAAATGAATTGGTTGGAAGTTCAAGTCAAAAGAGTACAATTCAGTGGAATCCAGTGTTTACACGTAAAATAGTAGCCATCTTGAAAGCCAAGAAAAACAAGTTGGCAAATGCCTTATCTGATGCCAGCATTGTACTTGAGAGGAACCTAGAGAAAAGTATTATGTCTATGGTGATTCCATTTGTTAACAAGGTAACAACTTTTCAAGGTTAATGTAGAACTGTGGAATACAAGTGAAATCTTGAAAAATGAGTTCTCCACAAAAAGTAACCAATTCACATTATATTTATTGTGTTAAACATGTGGAAAATAAACTTAAAACAAGATCTTTGTTCAAATTTGATATTTTAAGACTTGTGACCATATTTAATTCTTTAAGAATGTGTTTTGTGTGTTTGTATCAGCTGACAAAGCAGCAAACATTTCTGTTGTATCAGACAACAAAGCCACCAATATTTCTGTTGCATCAGCTGAGAAAGCAGCAAACATTTCTGTTGTATCAGACGACAAAGCCACCAATATTTCTGATGTATCAGCTGACAAATCCCCAATATTTCTGTTGTATCAGACGACAAAGCCACCAATATTTCTGATATATCAGCTGACAAATCCCCAATATTTCTGTTGTATCAGCTGTAAAAGCAGCAAAAATTGATGTTGTATCTGATGACAAATCCACCAATTCTGCTTTAACTGTTTGTATAAGTACTTATATTCATAAGAATCAGGCATTATTTGAATAAAAAATATCATATATTCAGTAAAATATGTGTGAAATAACAAAATGCTTTTGATAGGTTTCCATGGGGAGATCACTGAAATTTCTGACCAGTTAAACAGTTTGGCTTTATAAAACAAATTGCAATTTAAACAGAATTTTGAAGTTGCAATAGATGAATAGCAACACTAACAGTCAAGTCACAGTAGATTCATTTCCCGTTTGATATACTGTTCCTAGGTTAAACTTCAAATAGACATAATTCTGTTTGTAGATAAGGCCTTTAACAACTGTTAAGGTACCATTCATCAGTTTCAAAGTTCCAATCAAATGGTTTACAGCTATATAGCCTACTGTGTATTTATTTATTTTGCGTGGGTACCAATTTTTCGTGGGTTACGAAAAACTTGCATGTTCGTGGATATTTAATTTCGTGGTTTTGTCGAAGTCTGCATACAAGCCTATAGAACATTTTTAATTTGTTGAACATTTATTTTTGTGGTTCACATGTACCCACGAAAGCCACGAAAATTGGTATCCAGCGAATAATAATGAATCTACAGTATATGTCACTGTGATTCATTAAACTGCATTTATGAACTGGTGATCATTTAAACATAGGGTTCTATTTTAAAACTGGACCATTTGTTAAATTAATTCCTAGCTTTAAGTAAATGTCATGTAAGGCATCTGAAAAAGAAAGGAATAATTAATCTTGAGCTATAAGTAATGCAGTTCGTGGTTGCAATACAATTATTTATTGAAGACAAAATATTTTCCAGACTGTTGGTCATGTGATTTCCAAGATTGCTGTTCCTGTTTTCTATTATTTACCTTTGCCATCAAACATGAAAAGAATGATAGCCGTGACGCTAAAGGGAAAACAACTGGTAGCCAATCAAAACTCAGCTGGGATAGAAAAGGGAGAAAGAATCCAGAATGATGATAGTAGAATGAATTATTTCGGTAAGGTGTTTAAATAAGTCACAATTTAAAGGGGTGATAGTTACTGATTTGTCCCCCTTAATGGAAATATTATTTATTGTAAAAAAAAACCATTTACATCTAATGATGTGAAGCTTTATATGAGGTAAAAAGATTCTATAAAGGTTAAATGGTACTACAAGTTTTTTTATGTCCCATTTATGGGCGTTATGTTTTCTGGTCTGTACGTCCATCCATTCGTTTGTTAAGTTCGTCCGTCTGTCCCGCTTTAGGTTAAAGTTTTTGGTTGAGGTAGTTTTTGATGACGTTAAAGTCCTATCAACTTGAAACTTACTACACATGTTCCTTATGATGTGATCATTCTAATTTCAAAGCCAAATTAGAGATTTTCCCCTATTTTCACGGTCCATTGAACATAGAAATTGATAGTGTGGATGGGGCATCCATGTACTAGGGATACATTCTTGTTTATAAGTATTAAGATGATATTATACACCATATGCAATAATGGTAGGTGGGAACATTTTTCCTGCAATTAATATTGTATCCTATAAATTATTTGTTGAGGGAATATTTTAACATGTGAGCTAATTTATGTCTTATTGGTTTGCAGGAGAAAAGTTAATAGGGATGATAACAAAGTTAGAGTCAAGAACATTGCATTTCCTTTCTACCTTGCTGACAGACCCTCCACTATTGATAAAAGATATTGTATCTAAGACTGTCAAACCACATCTATATCAAGCTATGAAGACAAATAAGATATCATTTACACAGCCATTAATTTTCAAATGGAAGCATTTTTTGGTAAGTATTTGTCATATTACCGAAACAATTGGTAAAAGTAGAGGTTTGTTTTTCTAATGTAACAAATTTTATTGATACATTAATTTGCTTAAGCGAGTAAAGTGATGCATATTTGAGATTCTCATAAAACTTAGTTTCCCAAGAACCTTTATATAAAAGTGTGTAAAAAGAAAATATTCAAGAAATTTTAATTATACCCCAAATTCAATGGTCACATGCAAAGATGCTTTATTTTGGGAGGTTTTCTGACATCCAGTGATGTTGTATTTTTGTTACAATAGACCTTTGATTTGTTACATTTTTATTGAATATAACATTATTACTAAATTCTTTTCTCCAACAGTCTATCCCAGAATTGACAACAGGAGAAAAATACATATTAGGTTTCATTAAATCAAAGCTAGCATCTGAGCCTGAAGACAAAGATACACATACAGCCTTGATATATGATAGCAGTGAAGTCTTGACATTTGATGGAAAGTTATTTCAGACTAAAGGTTGGTGTCACGTAAAGAATAGTTGACTCCGAAAGCAGTCATTCTACATTGTTATTATAATAATTGATAACAATTTTTGCAATGCAAAAGCAAAATAAAATCTTTAGAAATTGTAAGATTTTAAATAGTGTGCTTAGTTAATTCAAAAAATACATACAATAAAATACTTTATTTAATGATATTGTATTTCATTTTGAAGTGTTATGACTGTATACTTCACTTGGCAGTTCGTCTTGAGATTGAACGTCTAGTGTTTTGTTTTTTTGGTCCTTTTGGAGGAGAGCCACATTTTAGTCTTCAGTTTTAGTACATGTAGTACCAGTGCAACAAGAAAGCATGGTTACAAAAATAAAAGAACATAAAGTTAGCATACCTGTCAACCTCTGAAAATGAAAAGTCAGGTCATGACCTGCATTGAGAAAAAAAATCTCAGGTCATAACGCGTACGACATTTTGCGGGCTCAATTGAAGAACAAAAATATGTTTACATATAATTTATATAGTCAATATGTATATAAAACAGTTAGAACATGTATACAAGTTTATTTCAGACTATTGTTATATTCCATAGTAGCAGACTTGGCATTCTTTAAAAGAACTGCACTTGGTTTCAGTTCATAGCAATGCAAATGTGTATTCATTTTACAAGAAAGAAGAGCACATAGTGTATCCTTATTAAGATCAGCCCTAAACTCTGTAGCTATTTTCTTTACTAAAGAAAATGCCCTCTCACTGTCTGCATTGCTGTTTGGCAAAACCAGTAATGTTTTAGCAAGTTTTGACAAAACAAAAAATCTTGGCTTGTTAAGAAAAATGTCATGCAACTTGGACATTTCTCCCCAAAATGTACCAATGTCAGTTTCAGGGGAAGTGCAAAGTGGAAGTTCATCTAATGGAGTCAACTGATAGTCACTGAACTCATCTTGTAGCTTGTTGAAAATATCGTTACGTAGCTCAGGTAAACAAGTCCTACATTTTGACTTTTGGTTACATTGAAAAAGACCGATAAAACCGAAGGTCGTATTACTTCTAAATACCGGAAACAATTCCGGTCAGAAATCCGGGTGAAACGGGTAATGTTAGAAATTCCCGGGACCCGCCGGGTAAAGAAAAACTCCCGGGTGAGAGGTGAAAATAACGGGTGAGTTGACAGGTATGAGTTAGTGAACCAGGATGAAAGGTTGAAAATTTTAACTGCCACTGGAAAGACTGTATGTTGGGTAGGACCTTTTATTGGTCACATAATAAACCCTCAAAGTTCTATAACAGTGTTGAAAATAAGATGTTTTAACTATGGGTGCCAGTAAAATTGTGGTTCATATTGACTGGAGTAAAAAAAAGTAAACTGCCATTCTATAGAATTTTAACCAATTTAAATAACATTTGTTTTTATTAGGTGTAGAAAATAGATGTGTTAACTGGGCTGAATGGCTTGTAAATGCAACTTGATGAAGTCATGAAATGCTGTTTTAGCTACAAATTGTTAAAGAGAAATCACTAGGATTTGATGTCAGGGGAGAGCACTTGTCCTTTTCTTAGATGTCTTTTGTATGTTTCAGGTGACAGCACATGCCCACACTTAATGGCAGCAGACATTAAACATGGTCACTTTGCTGTGGTGTATTCCAAAGAAGGTGTGACAGTTGTTACTAAAAAATCAATGGTAACAATTTACAGTGGAGGTCAGGTGTTTATAAACAGTTGCAACACACCAGTGTAAGTTCATAGGTTATTGTCAGCACTGTATAAGCTTAGAATTACTGTTGATTATATTATACCTGTGAAACGTAAATGTAAACAGATAAACTAATCCATGTAATTGTATATTAATGCAAATTGTGGCTAAATAATATGGTGTTGAATATTTTGATGGTTTATATTTCACAAAAAAATGTCAAAAACTTATTTCTTGTAACACACACAGGGGAGTATTATTTTGTGTTGATTCAGTTTCCTGCCAATATCAAGTTTGTTTTAGTTATTGCCCTTGACTATGTAAAATATATATGCAATATGTGGTAAATTAGAGCTCTGTTCTTTTATTATACATACTAGAACACACCTGTGATATCGCAGGTCCGTGACTGAATTAAGGTATATAACTGTGCGTATGCCTTATTTTAGTATTGGCATTGTCATCTGATAAAGTCATGCCGATTATATTAAGATGCACAGTTTTCTCTGCTTTCAAAATCTTTCTGTTTGAACCCTTCGACCTGAAACCTATCAGTTATTGGTAATATTAATTATTTGGAAAACAAAAATACCTGGAATGGAGTTTTTTTTAATTCAACAGTATACAGCAAAATTCTAAATACACAGTTTGATGGTGTGCCTGTCAGATGCGGAACGTACAGATAAGGTAATAGATGACAGGTGAAAATACTTTTAGTATCGGTGTCGGACTCGATCCGGAACTTCTTAATGATTGGCAATATTAATTATGTGGAAAACAAATGGGCCTGGAGTGGTGTAATTTTTAATCAACACCATTGTACTATGTTAGTTATATATAAAGTTGAATTCTTTGATTCATCGTTTTTACTTGATGACGGCTGACAAATTGGACCTCATAATTTCATTATTATAGATATATAAATCAGGCAGAGACTGTTTGTATATGTTAAGAAAATTTAACTCTTGTTATAAGTTTTGAAAAAATATTTAATTTCCCCTTCTTTTTTTTTTACAGAAAATTACCATACGAAACTGATGAAATGAAGATTATAAAGAAAAGTGTGTCCAGAGTTATATCCCTTGGTGATGGTATCACCATTTCCTGTGACATAAATAATTCACATTGTAACTTCAGACTGAAACATTATAAAAATCAAACAATTGGACTGCTAGGAAATAACGATGGAGAAATTGGAAATGATTTCCAGAAGCCAGAAGGGTCAATCAGTCCAAGCGTTGACCAGTTTGTATCTGGTTATGAACTAGAGACATCAAAGTTCTGTCAGTCAACATCTACCAGTATGCTCAGTCAGGTTAAAGCTTGTGATGACATAAACCAGAAATGTATGACATTGTTTACTGAAATAGAATCACCATTGGCTGTATGTTTCCTAAAGGTGGATGTTACTCCATTTCTTGTAAGTATTCATAGAATGCATTGTAAAATGTTAACCCTTTCCTCCATAGTGACACCTTTTGACGCCACCCACTTTACGCCTGTGAAGTACCTCAGTTGAAACCCTTTGTCTACAAAGTGTCTGCAGTAGACTTAATAAAATTTGTATCCAATATGAAAAGGAATATTGTAGGAATTTTCGACTTTAATTTATTTGATGAAATCTTTGTTTTTCGCATTACTTTAATACTTTAAAGCATATGTTTAGCATGTTATTGAAAATCCTTATGTGAATCAAGTATGCAAAAAAAAAAATTCAATGGTTACCCATATTTTATCTCCAAAAAATCATTGAAACTTTTAAAGTAAATTCATTAATTTTTATGCCCCACCTACGATAGTAGAGAGGCATTATATTTTCTGGTCTGTGCGTCCGTTCATCCATCCGTCTGTCTGTCTGTCAGTTCGTTCGTCCGTCTGTCCCGCTTCAGGTTAAAATTTTTGGTCAAGGTAGTTTTTGATGAAGTTGAAGTCCAATCAACTTGAAACTTAGTACACATGTTCCTTATGATATGATCTTTCTAATTTTAATGCCTAATTACATTTTTTATTCAATTTCATGGTCCATTGAACATGGAAAATGATATTGCGAGTGGGGCATTGGTGTACTTTGGACACATTCTTGTTTTTTTCTCAAATAGTTTGTGTGTTAATTACACTCTTCTATTCACAGTTTAACTTATTTTTACCAAAAGTTCAGCTTAATGAACACTTTTAAATAACAGGCTAAGTTAAGTGTTCATTATGCTGGACTATTAAGGTCTGGGTCATTGAATAGCATTACCAAAAAAATATTTAAGCATGATTTTTAAATTCGATTTCTTTATAACCATGTAAAATTGATCAGTTCTTCTGGAGAAAAATCACTTAAAATTCCAAGATTGGAGCTTAAGGCAACAACATAACATTTTGTAAGTGAATGTCTGAAGTGTTTACATTTGATCATTGCTGTGTAATAGCATGAATTTTCAAAAATCTTCTTTACACTGAGGATGCTGGACATTTCATTGTTGAAACTAACTCATATACAAAAGATATGAAAATAAAAGAATGTCACTTGAATATAATTTTTTTTGATTACAGGAATCATGTCAAGAAAGAGTAAAAAGTTGTATGCCAAGTGCAATATGTCCATCAGTTCATGCTTATATATCTAAGTGTGATATAGTTGGAATAACAGTAGAACCATCACAACAGCTAGGTAACACTTTGCTTCGTTTAAATTTAGATTTTTTTTTATCTGTTTCAACAAAATTTTAACACAAGAAATTTCTTCTTACAATGTTATTTTTATTATTCACAAATTCATAGTTAAAGTATTTTTTTTCAATGTTTCTCCCAATTTTGAATGCTTTATCTGCTGAGAAAAACAACTTTGTACCTTAATTAAATAATTTTGATTTTAAGTGATATTACAGGTTATTACATCAAATATAAAAAGCTTTTTTTGTAATAATGCTTTTGTTAGGTATAGTAATGGAAATTACCCTCCAATAAAACTACACACAAAAAGTAAAGCATATAATGATGTACAAGGAGCAACCTTATTTCAGGTAGACATCTTCAAGGGGAGATAATCTTGATGGTAAACTTTTGCAATAGGGCAGTATTTCTTTTTAAGCTGGATCCCATTGTGAAGGTGTTGCGGTAGATAAATGAAACTTCAAACAAAAAGCAAAGCATTAATAGATGTGTAAGATGCAACCTTATTTTAGTCCAACATTTTTAAGGGGAGATAATTGAAAATACATCTTGATGGTAAACTTCAACATTGGGTCAGTATTACTGTTAATGCTGGCTCACATTATCTTGAGTAAATGTTTAAAAGTCAATATAGAAGGTGTAGTAGTTAATAATTTTCATTGTTTTAGATGTATGTAGACAGATTTATCACTCAACAGAGAATCTCCCATCCAAAGCCCTGTTAGACATTGTTATAGTTCTGTATAAGGAGAACGAACATGATTTCTGTTTACCTTGTATTGAAACACTTGTAAGATATCTGCAGACCTGTGATGATACTGATGTAAAGCTGACATTTATACAGTTTGACAGGTAATATTAAACATGCATAAATATATAACTATAAAGAATACAAAAAAATATTGTAAAATTCTTGTATTATATTTATTGCAAATCCTTAAAATGTCTGTAAGTCTGTATCTAAGAAAAGATGCTTTTAATACAAATCTGTTTGCTTTAAAAACCTCCAAATTCATGATAGAAAGAAAGTGCATTTTTCTATCACACATTTCTATAGAATTCTTGCTACTGTTCAATCTGCTTTTGAAAGAGAGGCAAAAGATACCAAAGGGACATTCAAACTCATAAGTAGAAAGTAAACTGACAGCACATTGGCTAAAAAAGATAAAGACCATCAGACTAACAAAAGTACACAAAACACAACATAGGAAACTAAAGACTGAGCAACACGAATTGAATGCTTCTTTTTGTAACTTTATTGGAGTGTAAAAAAGTTGACGGAAGTACATTTTGTATGAAGCGCGGAAGTGCTTCATTCTAAAAATGAGTGCACTGTCAACACTTTTACAAGCATAAATTTACAAAAAGAAGCATTTAAAACTTATAATTACATTTTTCAGCTAGGATCATGAAACTCGATTTTTATCAATTTTAAAAAAAAAATTATCTGTGCACTTTATTGTGGGACCTCATGTCATCATGAATGATAAGTTTTATTGTGTAACGCAATTGACTAAGGAATAACGTGAGATTGCAGTGTAGCCAATCAGAATAACATATTATAATGAAACATACATCTAATGTAGTTATTTGACCGTGACCTCATTTTCATGGTTCATTGCTCAGTGTTAAGTTTTGGTGTTTTGGTCTGTTTTTCTTAAACTATAAGCAAAAGGTCAACTATATTTGATGTATGGAAGAATTGTTAGCTGAACATGTCTGCCTGGTATGGTTCATCTGGCCCTTGACCTAATTTTCATGGTTCATTGGTCAATGTTTAGTTTTCTTGGTTAATATTACGTTTATTTTACAGTTGTAATTATAATAAAGCTTCATATTGAAGACTATCAAAATAATACCAATGATAAGTAAAAAGAAGGCGAGACATTTCAGGGTGTGCACTCTTGTTGCAGTATTAGTGTGCAGATATACAGGATGTGATCAATAGCACCAAATATTTTGGTTTTAGATTACCTTTTAAAGTAATTGCCTTGTCCAGAACATGCAAGGACTATTTTCCGGACATTAGGCAAACACTTATTAAATTAATCATTTTGATATTGTTGCTTATTAAACTTGTACACAATTTAAATCATGTTTAGTTAAATTTTAAATGTTTAATTACAAATAATTGCATAAGCCTAATATTTACTGTATTTAAGCCATACAACCTCTCTTCATGATGTTTTGATGGATGGAACACAACATGGATTCAGATTACATTCACAGAAGGTTGTGACAATTATCAAAGATGGACAGGTATGTTTACACAGTGACTTCTAATGTGAGGTATGAAAGTTTGTCAGTGTTATTAATGGTGTATTGAAGGAGCAATGACTGTTAAAGGAGACCTGCCATATATCTTTGATTTTGTCATTAGTAGGTACCCTATAAACCATGGTCATTGCTCAATATATGGCATATATTGCTATATTGTTCATCTGGCATACCTATCTGCTGACCCAATGTCTGCAGGTAACACCTAAAAATAACCAACACACAGGAAATTCTACTATCATCCACTTAATTTATTATATTTATTTAAAATACAAGTACATTGGTAGATTTTTCTCTGTGAAAAACAGTTCAAAATTACCATTTTCACCATTCTCTTCCAGTAAATTTCCAGAACTTCACAATGCTTATGTCATAATGACATTGGAAAAGCCAAACAAAAAATATGATGCATTCTTCCTAATCACTAAAAACATTAATGACGAAAAATTTAATTGAAAACTGTTTTTGAAAATGAGACAATAATAGCACTGAATAATGGGTATTTTGCAGTTAAGAAATTAGAAAGAAGATGTAAATTTTTCTCTTTTTCGTTTTAGTAGCTTTTTAATAGATAATACACCATTTTTCAGGATTTATCGGAGAAGGATTTCAACAATCTGAGAGACCATTATGTTGCAAACAATATCATTCTAAATATCATATCAAAGTATTCAGTCCTTAAATATAAAGGTTTGGTAGGAATAGACTGGGATCAGAGAATTGTATCAATTAACAGTATACTGGAGGAAACAAGAAAACTTCCTGAGGTTAGTTAATATATCAAAAAGTAAAAACACAAAAATACCGAACTCCGAGGAAAATTCAAAAAGGAAAATCAAAAATAAAAGGCAAAATCAAAAGTCCAAACACATCAAACGAATGGGTAACAACTGTCATATTCCTGACTTGGTACAGGCATTTTCTAATGTAGAAAATGGTGGATTGAACCTGGTTTTATAGCTAGCTAAACCTCTCACTTATATGACAGTCGCATCAAATTCCATTAAATTGTCAACGATGCATGAACAAAACAAACATACTCAAAGAGTAAAAATGTCAAAAATAGGGGTACAACAGTCAATATTGTGTTATCATCTTAATATCTCTACATAAACAACAAATGTAACAAAGAAGCACAAAAAGGCATACATTAATTTAACATTCTCATTTTGCTTTTCTTATACGGCTGAATTTATCTATGTAAAGTCTACCCATAATGATAGAAGGTTTCATTATTGGTTTAAAAATGCGCGTTTGAAATTCGCACAGGTAGACATAAAAATAATTTTGTCGTATGACGGCATACATAAATGAAGACTTACGTAAAGTTGATATAACAAAAACAAACTAAACAGTAAAAGTAATAATAATAGATAAAATAATGGTGTGGTTCAAAGTATGACGGGATACATAAGAACAGTTTCATGTCAAATACGGCTGAATTTATCTATATAAGTCTACCCATAAATGATAGAAGGTTTTCATTACTGGTGGAAAAAAGCGCGTTTGAAATTCGCACAGGTAGACATAAAAATAATTTTGTCGAAAGTCGGCATACATAAATACAGACTCACGTAAAGTAGATATACCAAAAACCAGACTTAACAGTAAAAGTAATAATAATAAATAAAATAATGGTGTGGTTCAAAGTATGACGGGATACATAAGTACAGTTTCACGTCAAATGTATATCATGAAAAACAGACTAAACAGAAAAAGTAGTGTTATTGAATAAAATAGTTTTGTCATTCATAGTATTCAAGATCCTTAAGTAAAAGTAATATCAATCAATGAAATAATTTTGCCGTTCAAAGTATGTGGTTTTACATAACCACTGAGTCACTTCAAATGATTATCTAAAAAAGACTTATAAAAGAATTCTATAATACGTAATTAAGATGATAACAAACGTCAGTACGCAAAATCTATCCTTCAAGACCATCTTGTATTATTTGTGAAGTTGATACGGAATATTTATCAACAAGTTCTTGGTATCTTCCGATGAACTTTTTTAGAAAGTTAGATAACTCTGTAAGAGTATAAATTAGAAACTTCTATTGGTGTTGTTCACTTTATATCAGCCTCCATATACAAATTAGAGTTGTGAGGTATTTGGAAGCCAAAACATTGTTTAATTATCTTCCATTTGAGCAGCATCATAAGGGCATGTCGGTGATGGATCATGATTTTGATTGGAGACACAATATTTTGTGAAAATAAAAAAAGTTACAAATTATTTGAAAAAGGTGAAGTTCAGGGGGTGGCCTTCAGTTGTTATCTGCCCTTTGGTGAAGTTGTTGTCTCTTTGACATATTCCCCATTTTTTTTAATTCCCAATTCTATTTTTATTCATTCTTTTTCATTTCATTACAGGATTTCATCATAAAGCTAATGTCAACAACAAAAGGAACTTTGTTTAATTTAATGTTACTAGAGAAGGACAGGAAGACAAGAATGGTTGGACTAATTCATCATATTTGTCAGACTCAAGCTTATGTCAATAAGAATTGTTAAGTGGTGCTGAAGAATCATGTTATCCAGAGAGTTGTATATTTCTTGTTTATTTTGTACATTGATTGTTGATTTTTACAAACTCGATCAGTTTTTGTATTTAAAAATAATTCATTGTGTTTTGAAAGTGATAGTTATACTAAATGTAAAATATAACAATCATTGAAAAACAATTCAATACTTGATCAATTGAAAATATCCAACACAGAAAAGGCATAGACACATCTAGTCATCATTGGACAGAAAGATTATGGTAGAATTATTCATTGATATAACAATGAACCAACCATCATGGATGATTTGGATGGTCTTACAATGAATACTTGTTGAGACTTTTCAGGGTTTATATTTTTATACATATTTGATAAAAGGAGAAAGTAAAAAAATAAACTGATGTTTGATTTTCTTTCTGTATTATATGCAAGTTAACAAGAAAGATGATCATGTAGGTCTGTTATTAAGAATATCTGCTATGGCAGTCCGGATGACATGATGTTGTGACAATAATTGTCTGGCATCATCAATTTTACATTTCAAGATGGCTGCTACTAATGCTGTAGGGACTACCTGTAAAAGGAGGTAGAAAAATTTCATGTCATGTGATAAAATATTGTAGAAAATTTATCAATAGTATTCAGAACTGCTTTATTCATTGTAAAACCTGTAGCAGTAATCATTGAATTTGTTATAATAAATTTTTCCAAAATAATTGTGAAATCTTTAGCTATGTCATCAATATGCAAAAACTTATTATCAGTGGACTTCATCAAACTAGAAAAAATGATAAATGAAATCAGTGGCAGATCCAGAGGGGGGGTTCCGGGGTGCGCACCCCCCCTTTATTTTTGTCGATCAATGCATTTGTATCGGGACATATGTTTTGCACCCCCCCCCTTTGCCCTGGGTTAGCACCCCCCCTTTCGAAAATTCCTGCATCCGCCCCTGGAAATTAGAAATGAAACTGAAAAGGTAGGAATATTTCACAGTGATGTTCTTTATACCTTCTCCATAGATGTGGCTTTGACAATATGATCCTTGACTTGAAGAGATTTTAGGTCCTCAGACAAATCATCTGTCATGTAGATTGATTTCAATAGGTATTCCTGGCACACATCTTTCGGCAAATTTGAAAAATTCTGTGTAAAATAAAGTATACATATGCATAGTTACAACCAGAAAAAGGCATCTTGAAAAATAAATTTCAGTTCTCTAAAGCACCCAAGGTGAATCTTATTGATATTTGACCACTTTATCAATATTCAACAAATGTTTGTGTCATACAAGAAAAATTATGATGCCACAGTTTGAAAGTATGACAGCTATAGGGAAAGTTACAAGTCGTGTATATTGTTTAAGAATTTTAAATTAAGATAAGTTTATACTACCGGTACATGTATCAACCATTCGGCTCTTCAACTGCATATAAGCCCTATTTAGCAAGTATGAATGAGTATTTTGAAAATAAGATTCAAGAATATCCAGATGGAAAGAAAAAAAATCCACAAAGATGAAAACATGTGTACATAATACTAATATATGTGCAGCATATGTTCTAAACCAAATTGGTCCTCTGTATCCTATAGCTCTTAAATTATGATTTAGTTTGTTTATATATGCAACTTACTTGTATAATGCCAACAGCTCTGAAGAATAGTTTATTATTGCTGCAAAAGAAATTAAAATATTTATATATATATATAGATAAGACTGTACTCCACCATTCTAATCAATATATTGACTAATTACATAACTTATCAATATTTTTTGCTGATTTTGTTGCTCTTCCGACTAATTGTATCAATTTATACTCTACATTTTTTAAATTTCACATTAAGATGTGATTTACCTGACTTTCAAATCGACCATAATGTTCTGATACACTTTGCCTTTAAGAATATGTGCTCCAGTAGTGACAGCATTCAGTATCCATTTTGTTGAAAGTTCTTTATAAAGCTGTGCCCAATATTTATAATGCTGATCACCTAATGGTTCTGTTGTAAGACTAGATAAATCTATGGACACTATACAGTCCAATCTATCTTGCTGAATCTGTGTAAAAAATAAAAAGACACTATGAATCGAGCACTTAATTTTACTTTATATTAAGTTGTTGCAGTTTTTGTTCATTTTGATTGTTTCTATTATTACAAGAAACAAATTTGTTTTGATGGTTATATTTCACCCTTACTGCAATTTAATTTCACAAAGTGCTTTTACATATAACATGACAATGGATTGTTTTCTTGTTATGTGTACACCTAAGAATTTTATTATACAGGTGGGTTGGCTTGATATTTTTAATAATTAGAATGTTACTGATATAAATTTGTTTTTCTGAGTGCTATAGAAAGCAGAGCATCATTTGCGATTGTTCTATAAGTCAGGAAAATGAAAATTTACATCCCTTTTTTTCCCTTTGAAGTTTTATATATAATAAATAGACTCCAATACACTTTGCTCACATCCATATCATTTGACCTCATTTGGTTAGTTTTCATATTGGTAATCAAAGTGCATGTCCTAATTGTGAAAACCTGTTTATTCAAATATACAGCTAGTAATATTTCTTTTCACCTTTTCTTCAGAGTTGAAACAGATACAAGCTTTTTTGCATGTTGAATTCCATAAGATATCTGCCACTGAACAGGATTCATCTACAAAAGAAAGTGTGTTCATGAATAAAGAACTTCTTAAAATGAGATATATAATAATAACATGATACAGAGGAGCCATTCCTGAACAGGGATTTTTTTTGTTAAAAATAATACTTATAAATGTTAGAATTTTCAGAAAAAGTATCATATTGTTATTCTTAGAAAAATTGTGAAAATGGAAAAAGCATCAGATTGTAGAGGGAAAAAATAAGTGTTTCTAAATAAAGCATTGGATGTACAAGTTAAAGCAAGGTATTACATGTTCTTATTTGTAGAAGTAAAATATTGAGTTTTTTTTTCTTATAGCAACATTTTTAAACATGTTAAAAATTTAATGGAGTTAACTTTGAATTTACTGGTACTACCTTTCATAAGTAATATAACCAAGTCAGATTCCATTAAACCAGGTAAAACATCACTTTGGAATTCTTCAATTGAAATTCTATAGTATTTTCCCTAGACAAAATAAAGTAACAGATACTTGAATGTTGAAAAATGAATCAGACAATACAATGTCCAAGTTAAATAACTTTGAACCCATTATTGTATTTGTCAGCAATGTGAGGAATAGATGATTGAAATAAATATAAGAAAAAAATATAAAACCCCATAATGTGATGAATTGATGACCTTGCAAGGTAAATTATCTAAGGTATGTATATGGAACAAATATAAGTATATAAATTTTCATTTACCCCTATATCATTGTGTGAAATATTTTTTTAATAAAGGCTTCAAAACATACATGTTTCGTCCTGAACATACATGAAATATTTGCCACTGGACGTTAAGCAATTAACAATCAATCAATAAACCAAACATTCATGAAAAATCCTAGGATAAGATTGAGAACCAGAGATTGCTAAGTTTTTGGTGGGATTAGTGTTGATCAAAATTTTTCTATGGAGTGTTTTGTTTATACTGTTGTTTGTCGATTTGTTATTTCTCTTTATCTTTTTGAAATTATGTTTTTTTAGTTTTCATCTGGGGTATATATTTTGTCACTAAGTTAGTTGTTGAGTAAACAAAAAACTCATTTCATATGGATGGTGTTTTCATGTTTAATAATATGTCTTTAACTTGCATTATATGGCATAAAATTAAATAAAGGTTTACTTTTCTACATTGACTAGAGGTATAGGGGGAGGGTTGAGATCTCATAAACATGTTTAACCCCGCCGCATTTTTACGCCTGTCCCAAGTCAGGAGCCTCTGGTCTTTGTTAGTCTTGTATTATTTTAATTTTAGTTTCTTGTGTACAATTTGGAAATTAGTATGGAATTCATTATCACTGAACTAGTATATAATTGTTAAGGGGCCAGCTGAAGGACGCCTCCGGGTGCGGGAATTTCTAGTTACATTGAAGACCTGTTGGTGACCTTCTGCTGTTGTTTTTTCTATGGTCGGGTTGTTGTCTCTTTGATACATTCCCCATTTCAATTCTCAATGTATTGCATACAATGGAAACATGACAGATAAAAGTTGTTATTTAGAAACTTGAAAATACTGTCCTGCGTTACCATAGGTGATAGATCTCCTTCATGATTATTTAATAACTTGTATCCCGTATCTACAAATCCACGAATGTCACTTAATGCTGAAAAATAAAATTTAGGTATAATATTAGCATGTAGTAAAAATCAGGTTTTCCTTAAAACGTGCAGCTATTATTTAAAATTCAATTAGCCTCAAAACAATTAACCACTTGAGAATTCAGCAAATCAAGTTCAATTATAATGTAAAGTAATTGATTAAAATTTAAAAGATTGTGATTTCCACAAGAAGTTATTGAATTAACCTGAAAAAAAGATTAAATATGACTTACATGCCCCATAGGTAGGTGGACATTCTGAGGCATCTATCATACCCATAACTCCCAAACTGTCCCATCCAATGTAAGACATGCTACCTCCAGCTTTCAAACTGATATATAAACAAATATTAAATTGTAGCAGTTGTTTCACGATGTAAGAATGAAAAGAAATGTGAGTTTATGCAACGAAGCAGTAGAATATGACATGCAAAATATAATTTTTTGAAATTATTAACATTGGACAATTCTGTTAGATACTTGCATTGTTATAAGCATTGTATTTATTCATATATTATCATTTAATCATTTGATATCCTTACAATGATACAAGATTAATCTTTCTTAATGATTTGTACTTTCAAATTATTAATTATCAATATTTTCAAACAAAAAAGGAATAAAAAAAAATTCTTGATGAATAATTCTTATTAAAAACACAATGAAGAGGGAAACGTTTAGATAGATATTATTTATTAAAAATGTACCTGTTACCAGCAAGTTGTACAAGCTTAGAAATGGAAGAAGTTTCTTTGTATACCACTTCACACAAATCTTGGCAAGACTTTAAATGTGCTTCTATATTACTGAAATGTACATGTATGATTCTCAAAATAACATTTTATATATAATTGTTGCTTGAAATACAAGTACCCATTCATTTTAAAAATTGGTATCATATTTTGTGGTTGCATAGTTACCATGGATTTTCAGTTAATTGTATTAATTCTTGTGAATATATCACAGAAAAGTAATTATTGTACAGGGTGCTGTTATTAAGAAGTCTCTAATGGAATCTCCATTTTACACCATATTCTTTTTTAAAGTTTTTATAGCTAATAAATGCATATACATGTATATTAATATACCACTTTGGTGCTGCTTAACCAAAGAAGTCAAGGGGCATTTGCCCAATTATATGGGTGACCAGATGAAAAACAGAATTGTATTTATAGGGATTTATGTACTCCCGAATGCAAATTACACAGAACTTCTTATAGAGCCACTCTGAAGTCCAAGTTTAAGGCTTCCTTTACAAAAATATGGCTCTTATGTTCTTGTTTTCTAATCATTATTGTTCTGAGAGGTCTTCAGTTCTAATAGACTTCTAGAAAAATTACCAAAATTGGATTAGCACCCTTTTTGAAATCAAAGTTAAGATCGTAATTTCGTTGTGTGTTTCCTTATTATTTTGTTGGTTTAAATGTCCTTTTAATCACAAGTGATTGGCTTTTGCAGAGCTTACTTAGTATCTACTTGCCTTGGAATATTTTCAGTTGCTTTTATACACGAAACAAAAATGGTCTCCAGCAATATTTTAGTAGCTGTACCACTCTTCATCCTACTAGACCCAGTAATTTGTTCTGGCTACAATACAATGAAGGGTTAATTGTTAGAACACAACCTGCTTGATTCAGAACTTGTGTTGTAAATTACATTACTAAACAAACATTAGCATGTATTTAGGCACAGTCACCTAAAAACCATTGCATGCATATATTTATATGCACACCCTACTACACTGAAAAATACAGTTTTATCAGTCGGAAATGTGCATGAAACATTTAATTCTGTTAACTGATATTTATTTTGAAATCATGGTATAGCTTACTCACTGGGATTGACTCATTGGAGTTTTTGATTCTTCTTTTATCCAGTTGTCCTCTACTTACTTCGTTTTTAGAGTTGATACAAAGTGTTTGAACACAAATCGTGCAAAGCATTGTTGTCCAAAGGAATAGTTGAATAGATTATAAAATTGAGAATGGAAATAGGGATTGTGTCAAAGAGACAACAACCAGACCATAGAGCAGACAACAACAGAAGGTCACCAACAGGTCTTCAATGCAGCGAGAAATTCACGTACCCGGAGGTGTCCTTCAGCTGGCCCCTAAACAAATATCATACTAGTTCAGTGATAATGAACGCCATACTAAACTCCAAATTGTACACAAGAAACTAAAATAAAAAATAATTCAAGACTAACAAAGGCCAGAGGCTCCTGACTTGGGACAGGCTCAATGCCCCTGTGTTGAACAAATACTACGAATTGCTAATTATATAACCTACCCCTACAACAGGGTTAAGTATGTAAGCTTTGCTTTCTGCCACTTTGTCCTCCAGAAGTCTCACAACTACAAAAGATAACAGGTTACCTTGGTATTTACAATATTAATGGACACTAGGATTTTTACGGGATTAGTTGGATACAAGTTATAAGAAATCTTGCACATCATCTTCATCAAATTTTGTAAAATTATTCGGCATTACAAGGACATGATGCGAGTAGTTTCGTTGACACATTACAAGACATCACAAAAGTTAAAAACACAGGAGAATATAATCTATCAATCCAACTTTAAAGGAGGATGTCATAATTTGACATAAATGTCAAAATAAGAATTTTTTAGTCATAAAATGCCGGAGTGATTCACTTTTATTTTAGCTTAGATCAATGATTATTAATGGAAGCAGAAATTATTTTTCATGGTTTGTTAGTTCTAAAAAATACTAAAAATTTTAATTTCCGTTCTAAATATAGGCTTTTGCCCCTCCCCCCCCCCCCCCCGAAAAAAAGAGATGCCATTTTTCAAGTTTATTTTGTGCACTAAATACTTATACAGAGAACTAGGTGTATCTGATATGAACTTCCTACCTTGCAAAAATGTTTTATCCCATTTCTCGATCTTGATGTTCCTGTAAAATGCAACCTAATCTTTTAGTTGAATACACGAATTAAATCCCGCCCTGTCTGGTCATAGAACGTACTTTGGAATTCGGATTTGCTGCTTCCGTCTGCAAGGTAATGCCGCATTTCGGAGTTAGAGCAAATACAGCTGGTTGAATTTTTAGTCAAATGATGTATCCGAGTTATAAGGTGACATATCATCCCGCGGATTCCACCCACACATTCATTCATCAATAATTAAAGACGGCAACGTTTCCTAAAATATGTATTTGCCGGACCTTAAAAGTAAACTGACCCATCGCGTATAATCAAACAATTGAATATAATAATATAATCGTTTAGTGATCAACTGGGTGTTCTTGTCTTCGCTAGTATCCTTATGCCATCATCGGCGACATGCTATTCCGTTTGTTAAACAGCTGACTTATTATTTAACAGTTCATTTTTACATGAATATTTCCTGAAATGTATGTTATTCGGAAGGATTAAACGATTTATTACCATTAATGAATATCCTAATTGTTAGTAAAATTCTGAATAATTCCTCACCACCTTTACTAATTATACATGTAACAACGATTTTTTCAATGTTTTTTTTTTAATTAACCTCAAAAATCTTTTTATAAACTCTTTTTGGTGACAAATTAAATTGTCATAACACTACCCAGTAACCTTAACCTTTGTCATATTGACCCCACAATCAATAAGCTTCCACCTTGACACCAATCCCACCTTTATTTTGCTGCTGTGGTTCATTTTTATCAAATACATTGTTTTAAATTAATTCAACTCAATTTTTAGATAAGTTTGACATACCTAGCTAGGTTACACGGATTAAATCCGAGGAGTACGGGTGTAAAGATGTTTATATTCTCCATACAATGACACAACTGTCCTGCAACAAAGGGAGCAGACAGGCCACACGTAATTCCAATAAACAACACTCGATTTCTACCTGTTGTTGCCTGAAAATCATTTATTTATATATTTAAGAAAAGCGTATATTAGTAAAAAGTTATTTCTATGTTGATGTGATAGCAACCTAGTAAGATCACCGACTAAGGACGCCAAAACCCAGGGTTCAACATTTGATTTTCAACAAGGGAATATACAAGTACTCGAACTTTATAAATCGCCACAGGTTTGGAAAGTATAAATATGTTCAGCCTATACAGATCATCCATAAACAACAAATTTCTAAATAACAAAAAGGGGTTAATCAACAAAAGAAAACCTCTGTCGAGGTAACTGTTTTGTCCTTTTTGTCGAGCCTTCGTCTTTAGTCGAAAAAGCGAGACTAAGCGATCCTACATTCCGTTTGGCGGCGGCGGCGTCCACAAATAATCACTCTGTGGTTAAAGTTTTTGAAATTTTAATAACTTTAATTTCTTAAACTATCCTGGATTTCTACCAAACTTGAACAGAAGCTTGTTTATGATCATAAGATAGTATCCAGAAGTCAATTTAGTAAAAATAAAATTGGATTATTTTCTGCATTTTACTTATAAATGGACTTAGTTTTTCTACCGGGAAATATTCATTCACTCTGTGGTTTAAGTTTTAAATTTTTTATTAACTTTCTTAACTATCCTGGGTTGGTACCACCTTGGACAGAAGCCTTTTCATGATCATAAGATAGTATCCAGAAGTAAATTTTGTAAAAACATAATCCATTTTTCCGTATTTTCCTTTTAAATGGACTTTAATTTCCCGCCGGGAAACAACACATTCACTCTGTGGTTAAACTTTTTTTTTAAATTTAATAACTTTCTTATACTTTTTTGGATTTGTACCAAACTTGGACAGAAGCTTGTTATGATCAAAAGCTAGTATATAGAAGAAAATTTTGTAAAAAAATAAATCTATATTTTCGTATTTTACTTTTAAATGGACTTGATTTTCTGCCAGGAAACAACAAATTCACTCTGGTTAAACTTTTAAAACTTTTAATAACTTTCTTATACTATTTTGGATTTGTACCAAACTGGGACAGAAGCTTGTTTATGATCACAAGCTAGCATCTAGAAGGAAATTTTGTTTTCTTTCAGTTAACATTACATTCAGTCTGCAGTTTAAGTTTTTAAACATTTATTCGATTCATAAACTATCCTGGATTTTTTTAAAGTAACTTGAACAGAAGCTTCTTTCAATCAAAAAATAGTATAAACAGGAATATTTCATTGATTTATTTCCTCATTTTTGTTGACCCTGCGATTAACAGAAAGAGTAGGCGTGACACTGGGTTCCGTGGAACCCTTACAATTTTTATTTTAAAATTAAGTTAGTTTGTTTTAGATCTGGAATAGAATTATTAAGGTATTAGAAGGTTTTGCTGAATATTTTACTTTTATCATGAACTTGTTTTTCATTACAGTGTAAACTGTGTTTCTTCTCACAGTGTAATGTGTGTACCTCTTTCAACATTTCTATTCCACATTGCGGGTCATCCTCGGGTGCTTCTTGTGAAGTAAATAATGCTCTGAAAAATAGTTCTTGTTAATCATCAATGTCTATGAAGAATATTGTGAAATACATTACAATGATACTTCCGACAATATAATAATATTTAAATCCTTTGCTTTAGTTTTGGTTAATTTTTATTATCCCTTTTCTGTAATGAGTTCTCAACTAAAATTTCAAATTCTCATGTACAGTTTTTTTCATACATTCCGTGAAATAACTAGGAAATAGCATATTTCAATGAAAAGATGCTAATTTTGAATAATTTTTCAAAGTATTTCTCAATTTTTTAATTGCTTTCATATTTTGCATAAGGTAGCATCTTTTTATAGTACGAATGCTGTGTGTTTTATTTTATATGCTTCTGGCATTAAAATTTGATGTAGATGCTGTTGTTAAAATAATAATGTACTGGCGAATCTTACTATTACTGGGATGCTAGTTTTGCTTATATTTTGTAAAACTATTTTTTTATTTTTTGGGGATGCTGGATTTCCTATATATTGAAATGCTGGCATCCCGTTTTATTGAGATGCTGGCATCCCATTATTTGTGGATGCTGGCATCCCGTTTTATTGAGATGCTGGCATCCCGTTATTTTGGGATGCTGGCATCCCGTTTTATTGGGATGCTGGCATCCCGTTTTATTGAGATGCTGGCATCCCGTTTTATTGGGATGCTGGCATCCCGTTTTATTGGGATGCTGGCATCCCGTTTAATTGGGATGCTGGAATCCCGTGATATTGGGATGCTGGCATCCCGTTTTATTGGGATGCTGGCATCCCGAGAAAGCTGGATGCTGGCATCCAAAACTGTAGGAGTACAGACATCGCAAAATATCCAAATGCAGTAATCCTTCAAGTTCTGTTTGATATACCGTTGGCCGAATTTCTATAGATGTACTCCAATGCATAATTTTGTGGAATGCAAAAAATAAAACAACAAAAAAAATCCGTTTGTTGTTTCTTCCCAACACTTTATCTAATGACGTCAGGGATATTATGACGTAAGAGGTGGTTTACCATCATGCGTAGAGATTCGTGCAGACATAGTAAACATGAAAAGAAATCAATTCTCAAGAATCACTTATACCGATATAAATATTTTTTGAAAAGTAATTAAAACAGATAACCCTTTTAATATTCTCTTATTTATTAGTTTTTCTTATGTTTTATTCTGAAAGCGATTGCACTATTTTTTTACGCTAATTGCGGTAAATCCCACAGCATGACGTCATGTAAAAAGAATGTTTAAAATCGGCGAAGTGGACATGGTAGCAAGGGGAAGGACGAAAAACACTTCTTTGGCCAGTATGCCGCAATTTATCATCATTTTGATATAACAAAAACATATTCGCTATAGAACGCTATTCATACAGGTAAGTAGATTTGCTTATATTTTACATGCATTTCGTAGTCCGAGATTTCTCAGATTTAGCCATTCATGACCACCCCCCCCCCCCCCCCTCATTCATGACATAAAGTTCTACTCAACTCGACAACTGTATCATGTATGTCTGTAATGGTTTCATATATATATTATCGACATTATCAGATGTCGAATTTTTTTATATAGGAGACGATTTGACCTGTATCCGTCCGAGATTACTCTGGTGTCCTATGCTCATGGGCCTATCTGCGGAACCGTAGCTCATAGGTCCTTATGCTATTTTTTTACTATTTGCGGCCCATCAAAAAATCACATAAGGACCTATGAGCTACGGTTCCGCAGCTATAATGGGCCTAGCTTGTCTTGCAAAACAGTTGTTTGTAATCTCGGACGCATCAGTGACTTGAATCTTGATACACCAGCCGGATAATATAATTCTGATTACTTCCAGAGAGAAAATTACAGGCACAAATGGTTAGGCAACAATGATTATGTCAGTCGCCAGATTCTCCCATGTCGTTTGGGAGGGATGCATTTCGATCCGTTTGTGGTAGCAAATGGTGATTCCACAACTTTCTATAAATGAGATTTGGGGTCACTGACTGCCATAACAGAGAGCCCGATAAAGTCGTCTTTTAATGTTTACCTGTAGGTATAATAAACCAATTTTTTTCACACGAAAAAGGAGGAGGGCTGGATCCGCCTATGGTAGCGATGAGCCTCCAAGACAGACACAGGGAATACACACATTTATTCTTTTTATTTTGCCTTATTGAAGTATGTCCTTTTTCATGAAGTTATGAATAGTTTTGACAAATATATGATCGACATAAACCCCACTGAGACGATTAACCACCATCAATATGGCCATGGCCAGTAAAAATATGGGTCTGCAAAATTGATTTGTTTACCCCTAGACAACCTATAGGAAAACCATTAAAATGCATCACTGGTAAGTCTGAGTTCAAGAAAAATAAAGTATGAAAAACTTAATTTAAGATTGATTTTCGGTCTAGAAAATTGAATGTGTTGTTTGCCTCTTTTTTGCAAGGGTCTAAAACTAGTTAACTTGTGCCCGTCCGAGATTACTTTGAGTCTTGACTTCCTATGCTCATGGGCCTAGCTTGTCTTGCAAAACAGCCGTTTGAAGTGTGAGCAGTATCTGAGTAATGGTTAGCTGCGGAACCGTAGCACTTAGGTCCTTAAGTTATTTTTTGACTATTTGCGGACCATGGTTAACTGCGGAACCGTAGCTCTTAGCTAAGTAATGGTATGATTGCTAATGAGACAACTCTCCACCGGACTGAGACCAAATAATATAGCACTAACATGACTAAGCAGTTTACAATTAAATGTCAGCATATGGCCTCCAACAATGAACAAAATGTAAATATCGCTACAAGAGTTTGTGTTCCAGGACTAGGCTAAAATTTAAAAAAAAACCACACCAATTACATCATTATGACATCATACATGAATATTTACTTTCTCCTAGTGTTGTGATATTACAACGAAAAATTGTTTTTGATAATTTTTCATATAATTATTATTTCTCTTTTCAGCATTTGTAAAGAGTAAAGAAGTGGCTTCACCTTTCTGTTTACTATTCATGTGTTGTGTATTAATGTATCGCAACACTTTATAGTTATTGGACAGGTTAAACTTAGACGACGAATCATACAAACAGCACCAGATCATTTGTGATTCCAGTTCGTGTAACTGATTTGATTAAATGATTACCAAATATTGAAATATCAAAATACAGAAAAAAAGATACAAGTTTAATTATGATTGTAATAAAAAAAAAGTTTTGTTAATGAAATGAAAGACTCCAGTACTAAAAGATGTTGACATAATGTACTGACACATTGGAAGATGAATACAGCAAGTCCAGATATACTGACAATATCCAGTACGTACAGATCAAAGACACTGCACCAGTATCGATAATAGATTTTTTTTAAATATTGCATTGTGGTACATGTTTTATGGTATACAGACAATAGTGCGGAAAACAAATCTCCTTACTTTATACATTAAATGCACCTCATATTTAGCATCTTCATAAAGGTACAGTCTCCAATCTGTTTTGTAGAGTGTATGTCCTGGATGACTTAGTTAATCAGACATTCCAAAGGTTGATGGTTATTGGGCAATTGCATTAAGCTTATTTTCAAAAAAATTATTCCATGAACATTCGAAACATGAGCAGATTTGAAAATTGTAGTCCTGATGTCATATATAAATGTATTTTCTCGAGACCATTATACATGTAGTCAATAAAATGTATACATCATGTCCTTCATAATGGTAATCAAAGTCAGAAAAATAACATTAAAACTGGCTTATTATTGGAAACTTACCGGTAGTACATTGACATAATCTTATAAGTATCAAATTGTTAACATTCACATGGTAAACTAGCACTTTACAATTCAGACTCAGTTTGTTGGTCAAGTATACATTTCACACTCTGACCTATGATGTCACATTCTCAATATGCATTAAACTGGCCACTGGACATGAACAAAGACAAAAAATATAATCTTCCCGGCATTCATCAGTAGCACTTTTTTGTTATTACTTGATTGTTTTAATATGCATTCAACACACATCAAAACCTTAGGAAATTTTCTGGGTGTTATATTGGTGGCTTAATACTAAAATCAATTAATTAGGAAGCAGCATTTAAATTCGTATTTCATAATGAAAAATGGTACATGTCTGCGTGGTTGTGATGCCAGAATCCCTATATTTTGGGATGCCAGCATCCAGATATATTCGGATGCCAGCATCCCGATATGTTGAGATGCCAGCATCCCGATATGTTGAGATGCCAGCATCCCGATATGTTGAGATGCCAGCATCCCGATATGTTGGGATGCCAGCATCCGGAGATTTTGGGATGCCAGCATCCAGATATATTGGGATGCCAGCATCCGGAGATTTTGGGATGCCAGCATCCAGATATATTGGGATGCCAGCATCCGGATATTTTGGGATGCCAGCATCCGGATAAATTGGGATGCCAGCATCCGGATATATTTGGATGCCAGCATCCAGATATATTGGGATGCCAGCATCCAAAGATTTTGGGATGCCAGCATCCGGATATTTTGGGATGCCAGCATCCGGATATATTGGGATGCCAGCATCCAGATATGTTGGGATGTCAGTTTCCGTATATGTTGGGATGCCAGAATCTACAAATAATTAGAAGCCAGCATCCAAACGTTGAAGTATTCAATGGACTTCAATATGAAATTAAAAGAATTACATCAGCATCTATCAAAGGTGGAGATGCAATTTCAATTTTTTTCTTCATTATCCGCAGACACTTTTCTTAAATATGCCATATACAGAAAAAAGAAGTGCTTTTTATACAAAACAATTTCACAACTACAAAAGTTATTAATATAATTGAGAGAGCATCCATAATCTTTGAGAACCAATAACATCTATAATGCAGCATCTACTATTCATAGAAATAAATGAATCAGTATGATTTTTTGTAAAATGAGCATATGTTGATACTAAAACAAATGCAATATAGTAGAAATATTCCAAATATGGAACATGGCCGTAACATTTTCTCTGGACATTGAAATATTTAGTAGAATATAACATAATTTTACCTTAAAAGTTAAAAAATTGTCAAAAAATTCTCTTCTAGCATATGAGAATTACAAATTTTAGTTGAGAACTCATTCTGTACATATATTTTCCGTATTTTGTTTTGTGTAAATTTAGAAATATAAACGTACTTATCTCTCCCTGCAATGAGGTATCTGAAACATTGCTCTCTTCCTAAGTTTCGAAGTACTTCGTTGAAATTTCTCTGAAAAACATACCAAGAAGAATGAGGTAAGAGTGTATTCTATATCCAACTTTTAATTTTTAATGTATCATACACAAATGTTCGCCAAATGCGCAGAAATATAAATCGTCTTAATCTTCGTGAATGAGATGGATATTAAAGAATCTATATGTTGTCAAACGAAAAGATATTTTTATGATTAATTTTAGGGCTATTTCATCAAGATAAACTGTAGGGGAAGGGTTGGACACATTTTTTGTTTAAAACCCGATAATTTGTTAAGGATATAGATGTATAAGAATAAACACCATATGGAATAGAACAATCTTCAAACAACTGCTAAATGCATACTTTCAGAGGGGAAACACTCAATTTTTAACCGTAGCATATTATTTAAATTTCAATGGTAGTTCCTTTTTTTTCTGGAATAGACAGTATAGTCATTTCAAGATCTATGGTGATCATAAGACATATTCAAGTGATCTTGTCAGGAACTGACATACTCTCTTTAGTTCATAAGTCAATTACAGTGACATTTTGACGAGTCTACTCAATCATCTGCCTATTGAAAACTTTTAACTGAAGTCAGTTTTGAAGTGAAGATAAACAATGTAAAAGAAGATAGTGTAGGAAACTTGTTTATTCTAAGTTTGTACTTACAGCTATAAGAAATGCAATTCTTCCTGATGTGCCACATCCACTTAGAACTATCATACCTTCAGGCTTCTGTAACATAACATTAAATATCTATTTTATTGGCCAGCTGATTGCAAAAGTGATCTTTTGACCACGCTGCGCTTTTAATACCTTGTACATATTCTGTATTTCAATCCTGTTGAAAACAAATGTAGCCATCTATGTAATGTTCTTTTCAAAGGTTACTTGTGAGCTTTTTCATTGCTAATATCACAGTTAGTAGTAACAAATACATTTTTTTCTGTACCATACTCTCTGTTTTAGTATCATGCATATTATGCTTGTGTTATATTCTATCTAAAACAAATGCATTCCGATTCTGTGATCTATAGTTGCTAAATTCAACGTCATGTATAAAAAAAGAAGATGTGGTATGATTGCCAATGAGACAACAATCCTCAAAAGACCAAAATGACACAAACATTAACAATTATAGGTCACCGTACGGCCTTCAACAATGAGCAAAGCCCATACCGCTTATAGTCAGCTATAAAAGGCCCCGATAAGACAATGTAAAACAATTCAAGCGAGAAAACTAACGGCCTTATTTATGTAAAAAAAAAATGAACGAAAAACAAATATGTAACACATAAACAAACGACAACCACTGAATTACAGGCTCCTGACTTGGGACAGGCACATACATAAAAATAATGTGGCGGGGTTAAACATGTTGGTGGGATCCCAACCCTCCCCCTAACTTGGGACAGTGGTATAACGGTACAACATAAGAACGAACTATAAAAATCAGTTGAAAAAGGCTTAACTCATCAGATAGACAAAAAATAAAAGTGGACGTGGCCGGGTACTTATACATCCCGACACAAAAAGACACAATGAACAGATCTGAGAGTACTCGCAGTTATCTGACAGCTAGTTCAAAGCCATTGACAACTAATAAAAAAATCATGCCTCTAAGACTTAGCAGTCTCTGGTGGATATTTGTTTCATTTGCTCTATGACCACATCTTCTTATATTAATATACCTTCATGATATCAACTGCTACTTCCGATATCTGTCGTATTGTGGATATTGTTTCTGGGTGAAATAAACCCTGAAAATTGAAAATAAAACATCCATGCAAATAGTGTTCATGCAATTTAAAAGATACCAAGAACCTTTATACAGAGAGTACTATAACTCTTTTTTATTTTGGTTTCGACAAAAAGAACCACGGAACTTTTATAACTAATTTGTATTGGTTTCGACTATCTTAAACAGAATCTAAGACCCTTTAGACCTACCATATCTTAAACAGAACCAAACCACATTTATATCTGTTATGTATTGGTTTCAAACATCTTCAACAGAACCTAAGACCCGTTTAACCTACCATATCTTAAACTAGTCCGCGATTACTCTGACGTCCAACGGCTGTTATGCCAGACAAGCTGGAGCCGTGGGACCGCCCCAGCTTGTCTGGCATAACAGCCGTTGGACGTGAGAGTAATCTCGGACTAATCTTAAACAGAACATGTTCACTCACCTTGTATCGGTTCCAACCATTGAATATTTCTCGGTCACATTCGTGTAGTTTCTTTACAATATCTGGAAAACAATATCAGGTATATACTTAATTCCTATGTTGTTTTTTTTTTAAATAAACACATTCGCGATTTTCAAAATTTTAAAGCATTTTGTTGTTCTTAATTCTATATAAAAAGGGCGCCTATCAATGAGTGCATGTTATATATCTTACAAAACAAACTCAAGAAAGATATGTAACAATCCGGCGACTAGAGAAATCAGAACAGGAAAAACATCTAACGACTTCAAGATAAAACATTAACATTATCATAAGTAATAAATCTACTTATCAGCTGATGGGAGAAAAAGGACGGGTTGGATATCTTAACATCAGCTGAAAGGGAAAACAAGGACGAGTGAGATATCTTCTCATCAGTTGATAAGGGGAACAGAGATGAGTGAGATGTCTTCTCATCATCTGATAAGGGGAAACAAGGAAAATTAAGATATCTTCTCATCGGCTTAAAAGGGAAAACAAGGACGAGAAACATATCTTCTCATCAGCTGATAGGGAAAACAAGGACGAGTAACATATCTTCTCATCAGCTGATAGGGAAAACAAGGACGAGTAACATATCTTCTCATCAGCTGATAGGGAAAACAAAGACGAGTAAGATATCTTCTCATCAGCTGATAGGGAAAACAAGGACGAGTAACATATCTTCTCATCAGCTGATAGGGAAAACAAAGACGAGTAAGAGCTGATAGAGAAAACAAAGACGAGTAAAATATCTTCTCATCAGCTGATAGGGAAAACAAGGACGAGTAAAATATCTTCTCATCAGCTGATAGGGAAAACAAGGACGAGTAATATATCTTCTCATCAGCTGATAGGGAAAACAAGGACGAGTAATATATCTTCTCATCAGCTGATAGGGAACACAAGGACGAGTAAAATATCTTCTCATCAGCTGATAGGGAAAACAAGGACGAGTAATATATCTTCTCATCAGCTGATAGGGAAAACAAGGACGAGTAATATATCTTCTCATCAGCTGATAGGGAAAACAAAGACGAGTTACATACCTTCTGATCAGCTGATAGGGAAAACAAACTTCTCATCAGCTGATACACGGTGGGTATGGTTGTTCTGCGAGAGAACGTACTGTGCTGGTGATTCGGTCCTGACGGGTGCTGGTGATCAATGAAAACATGTAAACAAAGACGAAAATGATGATTTTTGACGTTTTCACTCATAAAAAATGGAAGAAAACAGTTGAGATTTTTCAATTTCGTATCTTATGGGTTCATATATAAACCATTAAAAAAATGACCCTCTAAACTGTTTCAGTAAGCGTAACACAAAAATGCTCATTTTCAGAAAATCTCGAACTGAAAAAATAAAACAAAAACGCTCAAAGAGTCCGCTTTCTATACCGCAATCCACACGACAAAACAATTTTGTGAAAAAACATTGCAATTTAGCATTTTCTCAATTTATCCATGTCCTGATACTGTGCTGGTGGGTCCTGTCATTGTGCTGGTGGGTCCTGATACGGTGCTGGTGATTTTGGATAAGAAGTTGGTCATATTTGAAACAAATGTTACAAAATCAATAAAATAAGCCAGGTAATTGTTGCCAACAGGATCTATGACTCCTATTTTAGCTCTTGTGCATCCATTTGGCTGTTTAATATGTGTTTAGACAAAAAAATTGTTGGAAAAATCCTACAGCAAGTGATTCTTAATAGCTATAAGATACATTTTTCTTTTACAATACAACTTTTAAATCTTACGGGAAACTATTCCAAGCTTTCACTGTAACCTCGCTTTAACTTATCCCCATCCCTCCCCCCCCCCCAAAAAAAAAACACCAAACAAACAAACCCGCAATACTATTATCATTCTTATAGTCAGCACTCAATTGTTCACAAACAAATGTGTTTTAAGCTGCTAAAGACATGATTCAAACGCTCAGAAAGTCCTCTGTTCTATATTTTTGCTCTCCATTTTTATGCAAAACCTTTTTACATTTTTATTTTATGGGTTATTGTTGAAGGTCGTACGATGACGTATGGTTGTTAACACATACTTCCTTTGGTTTCATATGGAAATTTGTCCATTGACAACAAACATACCACATCATCTACTTTATATAAGTATTGTATAAATTACAACGTATTTTGGTGATCTTGCAAAATGATCGTAATCCCGAAAATCGTAAACATATTTTCTTATCTTAAAAGGGGGCAAGAAGGGTTCCATTAACAGGCCAATAAATAAGATTACAGTTAGTTTAAAAAAAAATTGTAAAAAATAGGGGTATTTTTTCTCTCATAATAACAGTAAACAGATTCACAACAATGTCAATTTCAAGAAAGCAGACAACAGCTAATAAGTCAACAACAGTACAGCATCAATGATCTTGAATATATGCCACTTTTAACTAAAATATAAAAGCACAGAACCAGGACATAGGAGCACAGAACCAGGACCGTTTTTCTTATCACCAGCACAGCGTCAGGACAATTCCGTTTAACGAACTTGCACGACTTTTGCAATATAATATTGTTGTAATATACTTTGCATGGTACTTATGACACATCAGAGAAAAATTATGCAACAAAACAGTCGTTTTATTGCCGTTCTGATACAATGTAAACAAACCCACCAGCACAGAATCAGGACCCACCAGCACCCGTCAGGACCAAATCACCAGCACAGTACGTTCTCTCGCAGGACAACCATACCCACCGTGTGATAGGGAAAACAAGGACGAGTAAGATATCTAGATAACGTTTGCACGAGTGAGATAACTATGTATCGATTGATTGTTAAAAAAAAATTAAAAAAATGATATATATCTATCAGATGAGGCGAGAAAAAGTATACGAGTTATATATCTAACCACAAAGGGAAAATAACGCTAAGATATTTGATAATAAGGTGCCGGTGTTATATAGCCATGAAAGCTTAAAGGCGATGAGTATTTTTCTCTATCCATGCCTTTGATGGGTACTTTTACCTTGTGGTACAAAAATGATTTATCATGTAAAGTCAAAATCTTCAAACTGACCAGAAGTGGTTGTATTCAGTAGGTCAATGATACAAAGGATTCACGATTGAGAATGGATGTGATCACTGCATCAGAATGTGCTTCGTATGTATGTATACATGGTGTATATCAATTCATATCAATTTATATTAATACGATGAAGCTTTGGTACCGCTAAACTAATAAAAAAAGTTAATATTCTTTTTTCAGGATAAAAATTTCTAACTGACGTCGCCGACGTCATAAGTTTATAAAGGGGAAAAACTAGCTTATCATGCCGCAAAGGGGAAAAATTGGCCTGATCCTCGTTTTCCCCCTATAACGTTGAGGGGGAAAAGTTGGATCATGCCAATTTTTCCGGGGGGAAATATTGGATCGATCCAGTTTTTCCCACCGGAAAAATTGGCATGGGGGAAGAATGGCTATAAGACACCGGGCGAAACAAACACGATTAAGATA
Organism: Mytilus trossulus; assembly: GCF_036588685.1. Classification (NCBI taxonomy): domain Eukaryota; kingdom Metazoa; phylum Mollusca; class Bivalvia; order Mytilida; family Mytilidae; genus Mytilus; species Mytilus trossulus. The sequence continues at coordinate 83,553,274 of NC_086373.1, forward strand.
TCTAGCTATAAGTTTCCGAAAGTTAAACTAGAGGCTCTCAAGAGCCTGTGTCGCTCACCTTGGTCTATGTACATATTAAACAATGGACACAGATAAATTCATGACAAAATTGTGTTTTGGTGATGGTGATGTGTTTTTAGATCTTTATCTACCGAACATTCTTGTCGCTACAATTATCTTGGCCAAATAATTACAGTGGAAAGTATTTTCTAAAAATTAACAAAAATTAACAAAAATGTATGAAAATTGTTAAAAATTTACTATAAAGGCCAATAACTCCTCAAGGGGTCAACTGACCATTTCGGTCATGTTAACTTATTTGTAAATCTTATTTGCTTCACATTATTGTGGTTCACAGTTTATCTCTATCTATAATAATATCCAAGATAATAACCATAAAACAGCAAAATTTCCTTAAAATTACCAATTCAGGGGCAGCAACCCAACAATTGGTTGTCCGATTCATCTGAGAATTTCAGGGCAGATAGATCTTCATCTGATTAACACTTTACCCATGTCAGATTTGCTCTAAATGCTTTGGTTTTAGAGTTATAAGCCAAAAACAGCGTTTTACCCCTATGTTCTATTTTTAGCCATGGCGGCCATCTTGGTTGGTTGGCAAGGTCACGCCACACATTTTTTAAACTATATACCCCAAAGATGATTGTGACCAAGTTTGGATTAGTTTGGCCCAGTAGTTTCAGAAGCGAAAATTTTTGTAAAAAATTACTAAGATTTACGAAAAATGGTTAAAAATTGACTATAAAGGTCAATAACTCCTAAAGGGGTCAACTGACCATTTTGGTCATGTTGACTTATTTGTAAATCTTACTTTGCTGAACATTATTGCTGTTTACAGTTTATCTCTATCTATAATAATATTCAAGATAATAATCAAAAACAGCAAAAATTCCCTAAAATTACCGATTCAGGGGCAGCAACCCAAAAACGGGTTGTTGGATTCATGTGAAAATTTGAGGGCAGATAGATGTTGACCTGATTAACACTTTTACCCATTGTCAGATTTGCTCTAAATGCTTTGGTTTTTGAGTTATAAGCCAAAAACTGCATTTTACCCCTGTGTTCTATTTATAGCCATGGCGGCCATCTTGGTTGGTTGGCCGGGTCACGCCACACATTTTTTAAACTAGATACCCCAATGATGATTGTGGTCAAGTTTGGTTTAATTTCGCCCAGTAGTTTCAGAGGAGAAGATTTTTGTAAAAGTTAACGACGACGGACGACCGATGAACGACGGACGACGCACGACGCACGACGGACGCAAAGTGATGAGAAAAACTTACTTGGAACTTTGGGCCAGGGGAGCTAAAAAAGGTATGAGTAAAATATTTAACTCTATAGTTGACGAGAGAAGCTGACATGAGTAAGAAATATATCATATCCGTCGTGATACGGGAGAAACATATACAAATTGCAGAGAAAGATTTATTTTCATAAAGAATTACAGAAACTATCCTAAATAAAAGTAAGGAAGATGCCCTTCCATGGTACGATAGAATAAAAGCACAAGTTAGAATTCAGATAAAGTGATTTCCAGAAACAAACATCAGTTCTATATCTTACCATCAGTTGATGCTACATCGATTTTAGTAGTAATTGGGTTGCGAGATTCTGTGATTGGTATGTCCATTTCGATTAGTACTTGTCTGAAACAAAAAGCATAAACAAAGACTTGTTGGCTCGGAGTAAGAATGTTGTAACAGGTATATATAGGGTGGAATGATCTTACGTTTATTGTGGACTAGTTGTTTCCTTGTGAACAAGCACGTGAAAATTCGTTTAAGCTTATCAGCCTAGTACAAAGCAGGGTCAATATTCATATCACATTGACACATTTCTTCCTAAAATGCATGTGATATTTGCCACTGGACGTTGAACACAATTCATCATCACCCTTCCTGCTTATGTGTCTTCTAGAAAATTATACTAACAGCGATCTTCACTGTTGAATATGCATCAAATATTTACCCCTGGATTTTAAACAAGCGATCAGTCAATCAAAAAATTATTTGAATACCAATAGTACCATAATCAGCTCATAAGTTATTCCTGGCGTGTTTGTTCTATATATATTATATTTACAAAATATTAACATGTCAATGTCACCCTATACATACCGTTGATCTAAACATCACAGGAAATGAAAGGACTCTTATCTGATAGTAACAGCAAAATGTTGGATATATATATACACACAATTTAAATTTACCTGGGGTCATATCTTTTTAGTCCAGTTACGCATTCGTAGATTAATTAAATGGAAGAGCATTTTTAAAAGAATCACATTATTTTCTGAGAATTTGCTTTTATAATCGTTTTCTAACTCTAAATCTTCTTAAACAAAATATCACACATTTAATTGACTCGGATTGTCTATATATATCTCAAAAATACCGTACGCGTGTTTGTGAAAGATCTGAAACTGTGCGAAATTGGTCTTCTCAAGATGTTACAACAATGATCGACTTTCAAAGTAATTGTAATAAAGGGCCCATTTGCTTTCCAATTTAAAGGAAAATAACATCTCGATGACTGAGGGTATCCGGTGTGCAGGTTCGTCAAATGTGCCGGTTGTCAATTTGAGGGTTCTCTAGATGTTTCAAGGGCATATCTCATGTCTGACGTAATGTCCCCCCCCCCCCCCCCCCATCAAAGCTGGATCACACAAACAAAAAGAGGTCTCGTGGTTGGATCTCCTTTTATTTTTATGATCAAATATGTTTGTAAACATGGTAAATGGGAACATTTGGTTGAAACCTCTTTTAAAAATGCCTGGCTGGATCCGCCTACTATCCCTACTCCTCGTCCTTTCCTAAGGCTTAAATATATTTATGTGTGTGAAGTTAGCAGCCGGTTCGTTATTCGATATTCGATATTCAATATCCAACCGGCTGCTAGCAGTCAGTTGGATATTCAAAATTAAGTTGAAAATAAAAAAAGAATAATACTTAATAACATTAAAAGCATGATGATTTTTATAGTAAAAAGAACTGATAAGACACGTAGGAAATAGTTTCATGACCTCTTCAAGCTGTCGCAAATTCTCGTTGTTCTCGAATATAAACCCTTTTCTAATTTGCATATTTGTCTAAATGTAATATAGATTGTTGTCGATAAAAAAAAATCAAAGAGGTACAGTACTTTTACACAGGATTTTTCTTAAAAACAAAAACAAAAACCGATTACTCTAGAAAACAATTAGGATTATAAATAGAAATATTTATGGAAAGCCCATAAAAGAAATATACAGTGAAAAGCTACCTGAGACCGCTTAAATGAGGGAAAGACCCCCCTGGTCTTTCAATGTCCACAAAATTTAAGAAAATCATAGACTCTGTATATATAAAGGTTGTATCAGAAGGATTGCCAAGAATAATGTCATATTCGATATCTATGGAGGGCTTGTATTGTCACTTTTCAGCTAAAAACTATCAAAATTTTAGAACAAAGAGTACAGGGCAATAGTGAGAGCCCCCTAATTGCTCAATCTGTCTAATATTTTGCAGACATTTAGTCAATAGGTAGATACACACGTGACTGAAAGGAATTTGGGTAAACTTCCTGTCTTTTATGTTTACGGAGCGCCCAAAGTGCCAGTTGGATATTCAAAATATATAGTGAAAAGCTACCTGAGACCGCCTAAATGAGGGTGAGACCCCCCTGGTCTTTCAATGTCCACATAATTTTAGTAAATCATAGACTCTGTATATATAAAGGTTGTATCAGAAGGATTGCCCAGAATAATGTCATATTCGATATTTATGGAGGGCTTGTATAGTCACTTTTCAGCTAAAATTTATCAAAATTTTAGGACAAAGAGTACAGCTAGGGCAATAGTGAGAGCCCCCTAATTGCTCAATCTTTCTAATATTATGCAGACATTTAGTTAATAGGTACATACACACGTGACTAAAAGGAATTTGGGTATACTTCCTGTCTTTTATGTTTACGGAGCGCCCAAGGTGCTAGTTGGATATTCAAAATATATAGTGAAAAGCTACCTGAGACCGCTTAAATGAGGGTGAGACCCCCTGGTCTTTCAATGTCCACAAAATTTAAGAAAATCATAGACTCTGTATATATTAAGGTTGTATCAGAATGATTGTCCAGAATAATGTCATATTCGATATCTATGGATGGCTTGTATTGTCACTTTTCAGCTAAAAATTATCAAAATTTTTGGACAAAGGGCACAGGGCAATGGTGAGAGCCCCCTAATTGCTCAATCTTTCTAATATTATGCAGACATTTAGTCAATAGGTAGATACACACGTGACTTAAAGGAATATGGGTAGACTTTCTGTCTTTTATGTTTACGGAGCGCCAAAAGTGCCAGTTTGATATTCAAAATATACAGTGAAAAGCTACCTGAGACCGCTTAAATGAGGGTGAGACCCCCCCCCTGGTCTTTCAATGTCCACAAAATTCAAGAAAATCATAGACTCTGTATATATGAAGGTTGTATCAGAAGGATTGCCAAGAATAATGTCATATTCGATATCTATGGAGGGCTTGTATTATCACTTTTCAGCTAAAAATTATCAAAATTTTAGGACAAAGGGAACAGGGCAATGATGAGAGCCCCCTTATTGTTCAATCTTTCTAATATTATGCAGACATTTAGTCAATAGGTAGATACACACGTGACTTAAAGGAATTTGGGTAGACTTCCTGTCTTTTATGTTTACGGAGCGCCCAAAGTGCCAGTTGGATATTCAAAATATATAGTGAAAAGCTACCTGAGACCGCTTAAATGAGGGTGAGACCCCCTGGTCTTTCAATGTCCACAAAATTTAAGAAAATCATAGACTCTGTATATATAAAGGTTGTATCAGAAGGATTGCCCAGAATAATGTCATATTCGATATCTATGGAGGGGTTGTATTGTCACTTTTCAGCTAAAAAATTTCAAAATTTTAGGACAAAGGGCACAGGGCAATGGTGAGAGCCCCCTAATTGCTCAATCTTTCTAATATTATGCAGACATTTAGTCAATAGGTAGTTACACACGTGACTAAAGGAATTTGGGTAGACTTTCTGTCTTTTATGTTTACGGAGCGCCAAAAGTGCCAGTTGGATATTCAAAATATATAGTGAAAAGCTACCTGAGACCGCTTAAATGAGGATGAGACCCCCCTGGTCTTTCAATGTCCACAAAATTTAAGAAAATCATAGACACTGTATATATGAAGCTTGTGTCAGAAGGATTGCCAAGAATAATGTCATATTCGATATCTATGGATGGCTTGTATTGTCACTTTTCAGCTAAAAATTATCAAAATTTTAGGACAAAGGGCACAGGGCAATGATGAGAGCCCCCTAATTGCTCAATCTTTCTAATATTATGCAGACATTTAGTCAATAGGTAGTTACACACTTGACTAAAAGGAATTTGGATAGACTTCCTGTCTTTTATGTTTACGGAGCGCCCAAAGTGCCAGTTGAATATTCAAAATATATAGTGAAAAGCTACCTGAGACCGCTTAAATGAGGGTGAGACCCCCCTGGTCTTTCAATGTCCACAAAATTTAAGAAAATCAAAGACTCTGTATATATGAAGGTTGTGTCAGAAGGATTGCCAAGAATAATGTCATATTCGATATCTATGCAGGGGTTGTATTGTCACTTTTCAGCTAAAAAATATCAAAATTTTAGGACAAAGGGCACAGGGCAATAGTGAGAGCCCCCTAATTGCTCAATCTATCTAATATTATGCAGATATTTAGTCAATAGGTAGATACACACGTGACTAAAAGGAATTTGGGTAGACTTCCTGTCTTGTATGTTTACGGAGCGCCCAAAGTGCCAGTTGGATATTCAAAATATTTAGTGAAAAGCTACTTGAGACCGCTTTAATGAGGGTGAGACCCCCCTGGTCTTTCAATGTCCACAAAATTTAATAAAATCATAGACTCTGTATATTTGAAGGTTGTGTCAGAAGAATTGCCAAGAATAATGTCAAATTCGATATCTATGGAGGGCTTGTATTGTCACTTTTCAGCTAAAAATTATCAAAATTTTAGGACAAAGGGCACTGGGCAATGGTGAGAGCCCCCTAATTGCTCAATCCTTCTAATATTATGCAGACATTTAGTCAATATGTAGAAACACACGTGACTAAAAGAAATTCGCGTAGACTTTCTGTCTTTTATGTTTATGGAGCGCCCAAAGTGCCAGTTGGATATTCAAAATGTATAGTGAAAAGCTACCTGAGACCGCTTAAATTAGGGTGAGACCCCCCTGGTCTTTCAATGTCCACAAAATTTATTAAAATCATAGACTCTGTATATATGAAGGTTGTGTCAGAAGGATTGCCAAGAATAATGTCATATTCGATATCTATGGAGGGCTTGTATTGTCACTTTTCAGCTAAAAAAATTCAAAATTTTAGGACAAAGGGCACAGGGCAATGATGAGAGCCCCCTAATTGCTCAATCTTTCTAATATTATGCAGACATTTAGTCAATAGGTAGATACACACGTGACTTAAAGGAATTTGGGTAGACTTTCTGTCTTTTATGTTTACTGAGCGTCCAAAGTGCCAGTTGGATATTCAAAATATATAGTGAAAAGCTACCTGAGACCGCTTAAATGAGGGTGAGACCCCCTGGTCTTTCAATGTCCACAAAATTTAAGTAAATCATAGACTCTGTATATATAAAGGTTGTATCAGAAGGATTGCCCAGAATAATGTCATATTCGATATCTATGGAGGGGTTGTATTGTCACTTTTCAGCTAAAAATTATCAAAATTTTAGGACAAAGAACACTGGGCAATGGTGAGAGCCCCCTAATTGCTCAATCTTTCTAATATTATGCAGACATTTAGTCAATAGGAAGATACACACGTGACTTAAAGGAATTTGGGTAGACTTTCTGTCTTTTATGTTTACGGAGCGCCCAAAGTGCCAGTTGGATATTCAAAATATATAGTGAAAAGCTACCTGAGACCGCTTAAATGAGGGTGAGATCCCCTGGTCTTTCAATGTCCACATAATTTTAGTAAATCATAGACTCTGTATATATAAAGGTTGTATCAGAAGGATTGCCCAGAATAATGTCATATTCGATATCTATGGAGGGGTTGTATTGTCACTTTTCAGCTAAAAAAATTCAAAATTTTAGGACAAAGGGCACAGGGCAATGGTGAGAGCCCCCTAATTGCTCATCTTTCTAATATTATGCAGACATTTGGTCAATAGGTAGATACACACGTGACTAAAGGAATTTGGGTAGACTTTCTGTCTTTTATGTTTACGGAGCGCCCAAAGTGCCAGTTGGATATTCAAAATATATAGTGAAAAGCTACCTGAGACCGCTTAAATGAGGGTGAGACCCCCTTGGTCTTTCAATGTCCACAAAATTTCAGAAAATCAAAGACTCTGTATATATGAAGGTTGTGTCAGAAGGATTGCCAAGAATAATGTCATATTCGATATCTATGGAGGGCTTGTATTGTCACTTTTCAGCTAAAAATTATCAAAATTTTAGGACAAAGGTCACAGGGCAATGGTGAGAGCCCCCTTATTGCTCAATCTATCTAATATAATGCAGATATTTAGTCAATAGGTAGATACACACGTGACTAAAAGGAATTTGGGTAGACTTCCTGTCTTGTATGTTTACGGAGCGCCCAAAGTGCCAGTTGGATATCAAAATATTTAGTGAAAAGCTACTTGAGACCGCTTTAATGAGGGTGAGACCCCCTGGTCTTCAAATCTCCATTAAATTCAACCAAAGTATAGATTTTATATATATAAATGATTGTATCAAAAGTGGAATGTTATTGAACGGACTGTTTGCTGCCGATCAGATCAGACTAGAACCATAGGCCTAGTAGAATCGATGACCTAGTTTCAAATACAAACCGTCACTATAGGTTGAAGGGAAAATATACAGACCTTTATCACGCACCTTCACACAGCTCCCACAACCACCCCTTTTGATGTAAAATCCAGTTCCAAATGCATTGTTGATCTCTATTTCACACAGACAACTTAGGGCTCCAACACCTCATGCAGACATGAATTGTGTTCGCCAACATAGGAAGGGCTCGCATTGCCCTTTCCGCTAACATGGATAGGAATCCACTTTCTTTTTGAATGTTTTTCTTCAATTGGTTAGTGCTTTTTTCCACTAGAATCATTTTGTAGGAGCTTGGTGATCTTTTCAATCAGTCGCGGGGTAAGCAACATCAGGTTTGTGTGTGATAAACGAATGGTGACCAGGAAACCTTTTTTGTCTGCTCTCTGTAATATTTAGATTGACCTTTTATAAAGTTCAAACTGTATTTCGATAGACCATTTATTCATGCCTCGCGAAGATGGAAGCGGATGGTGAAATGTTCTCTGCGGAGATTGTGGAGGATCGACGTCTGGATCGGTGAGGTATGTCTGCATGCGATTGATGGTTCTCAAGATCACGGGTAAGGACACCATATTTTTGGGGGGTTTGAATGATCTTTACCCCAGGATCGATTGCGGGGGGGGGGGGGGAGCTTCAGATAGTGGACTGTTGGGTGTCGTGTATGTAGCTGCTTTTGATGATGCCACTGTTCACCAGGATGCTGTTGATTCTTCTGATGCTAACAATGTATTCACCCTCTTTGGAACATGTGTTGCCCGATCAAATGTGTAGAGCTGTCTCTTAAATCCCAATGTGTTGTGTTCGATTCCTTAAATTGTAGTTGGGGGAGGGGGGTTGAACCGAGTACAAATGCGACTGTCGTTTCCAGAGACAAGGATGGAAAACCCTTGTTTTTGGTCTGTGTTGTGGACGATTTGCTGCAACAGTGTGGTGTCCATTTATTTATTAAAACACGACGTTCAACTAATGACCGACCGATTCGAACTGGAGGCCTAGGACTCCTACGGAGATTGGAAGTGCAAATGCTTCGGTGTTGGCTGGAACATAACGCTCAAATTCCGCTCGAATCTGGATGTCCGCTCGGACTGATGACTTACATCGATGACAAACAGCGGCTATATGTCAATGAAATCAGAGGGGTTGACACCACCGTTACTGAGGAGGGTGTCAATGTTGTAGAATTTCTTTCTGGAGTCTACATCCTCCTTGAACACTCTGGCAACCTTGTTTTGTGAAAAAAAACGGCATTAAAGTCGACGGCTGAGTAGCGTTCACCTTTGAGGGTGACATGGATATTTTGCAATCGACAGCGATTGAACACGGAAGCATTATGGGTTTTGTCATTATCTCTGTCGGTTTGAAAGGCAACGATAACATATCTTGGCTTTTCTTGACCACTATTGGCAGCTAGGCGGTAGTTAAACTGTGAGGCTTGGGGAACGGCTATTAAATCACACTGTCTCATGCAAAATCCACAGAGGATCGTGGATTTTTTCTGGATGGTTTTGTACAGTTGCATCTTGTTTTCGTCTGCAGGAGTGACACTCAAGAGTTGGTAAGTTGGGCGCCGGCTTAAGGTTCGAATTCGTGAAGCAAGTATTAATATTTTTGAAGACTTTCATCGGAGGTCAACCCTTCTGTGATTGTAAGGATGTCAGACATTATGTATTTATTTATAGCATTGGAGGAAGTTGGGATGGTACCGATGCCACGACCAGAGATGAGATTGTTTAACTGGGTTTGGTTGTTGGGCTTTCTGCATTTAACACTGGGCTTGCTGCGTTGGTCAATGGGTTTTCGAGTGCGGGTCACTTTGTCAACGACATGGTTGACGACTACCACCTACCACTCCTATCATGGCTGCATTGGTGGCAGTGCTCATAGGCCTGCTTTTTAATATCAAAAAAACTTCTACCACCGTATGCATACTTTCGAGCAAAACCTTTCTTAATTGAGGATATTTCGATGGAGTTGCTTATATTCCTTGATGCTGATGTGTTCCCCTTTCTTTATGGCATCGAGGATCGCCATAATCGCGTTGCGCACACCATTGTTTCCATTACGGTATGCAGTGTTGCACAGATCCAAGCGATAGAGGAGCTGGTCAAAGTCGGAGGGTAGAAACGGGTTTGAAGTCCGCTACAATGCTTATTTTGCTGCTTTAGTTGTGAGACACAATCTTCGTCCACTTTGAGATCTTTATCGCCTTAGGGTTCTCGAGAGGGTTAATTGCCTTGATACATGGCACCGTAACTGGGACAACATCCCTAATGCGCCTTGAAATGAGGAACTCAAAAGTCACGTGTAAAGCAAACATCTCTGTGTAGTGATATTGGACATGTTTCTATTTTTAGCAAGTGACTGAACTTAATTATTTGTGGTGATTAGAAAAGTAGAGGAACATAGAATAAATGTATAAAAACTATGGAGCTATTGAATGTGTTCAAAGTATTAAATTTTCAAAGAACTTATTGTGTTAAAAATGGGATATTTTACCACAAGGAGCCGCATCACAAAAGGATGTTCGGGGTTTGCTAATTTACGGAAAAGTAATCTCACTTCGTACCCCGAAAATTTAACCACATGTGTGAAAATGTCACAGCTTCGAAACGAGCTATCATACATATCCAAGTTAACGATATGGACTGAGCTACAGGAAAAAAACGTTACCATTACCGCCTATGTAAAAACAATTTAAGATTTTGACCCAACTGTTCAGGATCTCTGGATAGTCGACAAGGTCTTTTCGAGGCGATGCTGCATGTTATTGGCTTGAATCTTCCGCTTGATCTCTTGCAACTCCCAGGCGAGCGCCTCACACTGTTTAGGGTCTGTAATCTTTATAAACGTTCATTTATTCAAAGCGTTGACGTGAACCTTCCTAAGTGAAGGATTGAATACCTGTTAGCGTTTGTTTGAACGCTCCTAAGCGTTGGTTTGAACAGTTGTACCTTTCCTGAAATTATAGGCATATATCTATCGAAAGGTTAAAAAAAACACACATGCATTTTTGCTCGTTTTTCCATAAATTGATTTGAAAAGGTCGAGCGATAAATATTTGTTGATAAACACTACAATAATTTATGGACCTATGGGTGGTACGGATAGAAAAAATACGGACTGTCAAACAGATAAATACCATATAAAACATGCTAAAAACAATCTAAATGTTCATATAACCCCACTAAGGAGGCTATATTATTCTTCAATTATCTAAAAATCTACTAAGTATTTCATTGTACAAAAACTTTCATATTTAAAAAAGTCACCATGGCCATAATGTGACACTAAACATTTAACTGTGTATTGCTACAGAACCTTATCGTTTTTTGTTTCAACCTTATCGGTAAATCAAAGCACTCAAAGTCCGCGTACACTACGAAAGGGACTCTCATCGAGTAAGTGTTGTTGACAAAAGTCAGCTGGTATGTCCCTTCTTTTGGCAGCTCTGATTATGACTGCCTTGTGGTTGACGCAACACTGTTTGTTGGTTTCCAGAACTTCCTTGCTATAAACGTGGTGCAAGCACATGTAGCCTTCGATCAGCAGTAAGTTGGGTTCTCTCTCCCTCTGTTCACCAACGTTTGAAATGTGCAGCGGGTATACTTCACTATCATCTATTCTAAATACATTAACCGCCAGGGTGGAATTGGTCTTCTCAACTTAATTAATATCATTAAGGCTTACCAGATTGAGCTCTGTGTAACACTGTCCCTTTTTTTTTGTCTACATGCAAGGCCGAAAGTATGGCCCACTTGAAACACTCCTCGTCGTTATTTTTCACATTGATTACAGCCTTCTTGGATTTAATCCATGCTGGCTAATCAATGTACTGTGACCTACCAGCGGTCGTTGGTAATATTGACTTGAAATTTTACAATAATTGCTTTCGATGTCCAGTCACTTTTTTCAGAAGTCCACTGTGCAATCTTCTCTCCGATCTTTTCATCCATCTTCTCAAGGGTTTCAAGCAAGTCCGTGGTTGAGGGGAAAATCTGGTTTCCCGAGTGAAAGTATCCCACGTTCTCATCATCCATCTTACCTGTTGGGTTAATCTTCACAGTGCAGCATCACATTGACTTGTTATCCTTTCAATGCCCAATCGTCTACAAGTTCCACCCTTGACATCTGAGAGACCTCAAGGAAGGTCTGCACATCCATCTTTCAGGTAGTAAATACATCTTTAAAGGCTTTCTTCAGTTGATGTACCTCAATTTTATCCCCAATGATTTCCTATCTTCTCTGATCTGTTCCTGTAACTTCTCCAGTAGTCGATCTTTCGACATCCTGCTAACCTCTATCAACTCATGCTGTTTGGCTTGGGTGATAATATCCTTCTTAGTATAGGGTTGGGACAACGCTAAAAAAATGTTGGTCTTCGTTACGATCAACTGATCCAACTGATCCTTCCTCATCCGGGAGTACCATCGGCGGTGGTTCATTTTGGCAATACCACTCAGGGCTTTGACGTTTTCAACAACTAATTCCAGCTATTAATAGCTATTGGATCGATGTCTTAATCTTTATAACAATCCAAAATAAAATCAATTTGTTTCACCCAAAACCAATATCCACGATTAAATGGTTTTTAGACCCAGCTTTTGATCTTTCGATCCTATCGTCCATATCAAAATATATAAAATTCGTGGTAATCATAACCGGTGCGCCTGGTTTTTTCATCCCATAGCTCACAATTTGCCGAGCTCAATCGGTCTCTCTCTTTGTCAAGACGGTGGTCAGCTGCTTGTTTAATCTCTCACAACCCCAAGTGGGGACAGTTGCCCCCTTCCAACATCAGGTTATAATGTCTGCCTACCTATTAACTAAATGTCTGCTTAGTAATACAAAGATTGAAAGATTAGAGGGCCATCACCATTGCCCTGTGCCCTTTGTCCTAAAATTTTGACATTTTTTGACTGAAAAGTGACAATCTTAGCCCTCCGTAGATATTGAAGATGACGTTTTTCTGAAAAATCCATCTAATACAATCTTTATATATACAGGGTCAATGATTTGGTTGAGTTTTATGGACATTAAAAGACCAGGGGGGTCTCAACCTCATTTTAGCGGTCTCGGGTAGGTTTTCGCTATATATTTTGAATATCCAACTGGCACTTTGGGCGCTCCGTAAACATAGAAGACCGGAAGTGTACCTAAAGTTCTTTTAGTCACGTTTGTATCTACCTATTGACTAAATGTCTGTTAAATATTAGAAAGATTGAGAGATCAGGGGGCTCTCACCATCACCCTGTGCCCTTTGTCCTAAAATTTTGACATTTTTTGACTGAAAAGTGACAATCTTAGCCCTCCGTAGATATTGAAGATGACGTTTTTCTGAAAAATCCATCTAATACAATCTTTATATATACAGGGTCAATGATTTGGTTGAGTTTTATGGACATTAAAAGACCAGGGGGGTCTCAACCTCATTTTAGCGGTCTCGGGTAGGTTTTCGCTATATATTTTGAATATCCAACTGGCACTTTGGGCGCTCCGTAAACATAGAAGACCGGAAGTGTACCTAAAGTTCTTTTAGTCACGTTTGTATCTACCTATTGACTAAATGTCTGTTAAATATTAGAAAGATTGAGAGATCAGGGGGCTCTCACCATCACCCTGTGCCCTTTGTCCTAAAATTTTGACATTTTTTGACTGAAAAGTGACAATCTTAGCCCTCCGTAGATATTGAAGATGACGTTTTTCTGAAAAATCCATCTAATACAATCTTTATATATACAGGGTCAATGATTTGGTTGAGTTTTATGGACATTAAAAGACCAGGGGGGTCTCAACCTCATTTTAGCGGTCTCGGGTAGGTTTTCGCTATATATTTTGAATATCCAACTGGCACTTTGGGCGCTCCGTAAACATAGAAGACCGGAAGTGTACCTAAAGTTCTTTTAGTCACGTTTGTATCTACCTATTGACTAAATGTCTGTTAAATATTAGAAAGATTGAGAGATCAGGGGGCTCTCACCATCACCCTGTGCCCTTTGTCCTAAAATTTTGACATTTTTTGACTGAAAAGTGACAATCTTAGCCCTCCGTAGATATTGAAGATGACGTTTTTCTGAAAAATCCATCTAATACAATCTTTATATATACAGGGTCAATGATTTGGTTGAGTTTTATGGACATTAAAAGACCAGGGGGGTCTCAACCTCATTTTAGCGGTCTCGGGTAGGTTTTCGCTATATATTTTGAATATCCAACTGGCACTTTGGGCGCTCCGTAAACATAGAAGACCGGAAGTGTACCTAAAGTTCTTTTAGTCACGTTTGTATCTACCTATTGACTAAATGTCTGTTAAATATTAGAAAGATTGAGAGATCAGGGGGCTCTCACCATCACCCTGTGCCCTTTGTCCTAAAATTTTGACATTTTTTGACTGAAAAGTGACAATCTTAGCCCTCCGTAGATATTGAAGATGACGTTTTTCTGAAAAATCCATCTAATACAATCTTTATATATACAGGGTCAATGATTTGGTTGAGTTTTATGGACATTAAAAGACCAGGGGGGTCTCAACCTCATTTTAGCGGTCTCGGGTAGGTTTTCGCTATATATTTTGAATATCCAACTGGCACTTTGGGCGCTCCGTAAACATAGAAGACCGGAAGTGTACCTAAAGTTCTTTTAGTCACGTTTGTATCTACCTATTGACTAAATGTCTGTTAAATATTAGAAAGATTGAGAGATCAGGGGGCTCTCACCATCACCCTGTGCCCTTTGTCCTAAAATTTTGACATTTTTTGACTGAAAAGTGACAATCTTAGCCCTCCGTAGATATTGAAGATGACGTTTTTCTGAAAAATCCATCTAATACAATCTTTATATATACAGGGTCAATGATTTGGTTGAGTTTTATGGACATTAAAAGACCAGGGGGGTCTCAACCTCATTTTAGCGGTCTCGGGTAGGTTTTCGCTATATATTTTGAATATCCAACTGGCACTTTGGGCGCTCCGTAAACATAGAAGACCGGAAGTGTACCTAAAGTTCTTTTAGTCACGTTTGTATCTACCTATTGACTAAATGTCTGTTAAATATTAGAAAGATTGAGAGATCAGGGGGCTCTCACCATCACCCTGTGCCCTTTGTCCTAAAATTTTGACATTTTTTGACTGAAAAGTGACAATCTTAGCCCTCCGTAGATATTGAAGATGACGTTTTTCTGAAAAATCCATCTAATACAATCTTTATATATACAGGGTCAATGATTTGGTTGAGTTTTATGGACATTAAAAGACCAGGGGGGTCTCAACCTCATTTTAGCGGTCTCGGGTAGGTTTTCGCTATATATTTTGAATATCCAACTGGCACTTTGGGCGCTCCGTAAACATAGAAGACCGGAAGTGTACCTAAAGTTCTTTTAGTCACGTTTGTATCTACCTATTGACTAAATGTCTGTTAAATATTAGAAAGATTGAGAGATCAGGGGGCTCTCACCATCACCCTGTGCCCTTTGTCCTAAAATTTTGACATTTTTTGACTGAAAAGTGACAATCTTAGCCCTCCGTAGATATTGAAGATGACGTTTTTCTGAAAAATCCATCTAATACAATCTTTATATATACAGGGTCAATGATTTGGTTGAGTTTTATGGACATTAAAAGACCAGGGGGGTCTCAACCTCATTTTAGCGGTCTCGGGTAGGTTTTCGCTATATATTTTGAATATCCAACTGGCACTTTGGGCGCTCCGTAAACATAGAAGACCGGAAGTGTACCTAAAGTTCTTTTAGTCACGTTTGTATCTACCTATTGACTAAATGTCTGTTAAATATTAGAAAGATTGAGAGATCAGGGGGCTCTCACCATCACCCTGTGCCCTTTGTCCTAAAATTTTGACATTTTTTGACTGAAAAGTGACAATCTTAGCCCTCCGTAGATATTGAAGATGACGTTTTTCTGAAAAATCCATCTAATACAATCTTTATATATACAGGGTCAATGATTTGGTTGAGTTTTATGGACATTAAAAGACCAGGGGGGTCTCAACCTCATTTTAGCGGTCTCGGGTAGGTTTTCGCTATATATTTTGAATATCCAACTGGCACTTTGGGCGCTCCGTAAACATAGAAGACCGGAAGTGTACCTAAAGTTCTTTTAGTCACGTTTGTATCTACCTATTGACTAAATGTCTGTTAAATATTAGAAAGATTGAGAGATCAGGGGGCTCTCACCATCACCCTGTGCCCTTTGTCCTAAAATTTTGACATTTTTTGACTGAAAAGTGACAATCTTAGCCCTCCGTAGATATTGAAGATGACGTTTTTCTGAAAAATCCATCTAATACAATCTTTATATATACAGGGTCAATGATTTGGTTGAGTTTTATGGACATTAAAAGACCAGGGGGGTCTCAACCTCATTTTAGCGGTCTCGGGTAGGTTTTCGCTATATATTTTGAATATCCAACTGGCACTTTGGGCGCTCCGTAAACATAGAAGACCGGAAGTGTACCTAAAGTTCTTTTAGTCACGTTTGTATCTACCTATTGACTAAATGTCTGTTAAATATTAGAAAGATTGAGAGATCAGGGGGCTCTCACCATCACCCTGTGCCCTTTGTCCTAAAATTTTGACATTTTTTGACTGAAAAGTGACAATCTTAGCCCTCCGTAGATATTGAAGATGACGTTTTTCTGAAAAATCCATCTAATACAATCTTTATATATACAGGGTCAATGATTTGGTTGAGTTTTATGGACATTAAAAGACCAGGGGGGTCTCAACCTCATTTTAGCGGTCTCGGGTAGGTTTTCGCTATATATTTTGAATATCCAACTGGCACTTTGGGCGCTCCGTAAACATAGAAGACCGGAAGTGTACCTAAAGTTCTTTTAGTCACGTTTGTATCTACCTATTGACTAAATGTCTGTTAAATATTAGAAAGATTGAGAGATCAGGGGGCTCTCACCATCACCCTGTGCCCTTTGTCCTAAAATTTTGACATTTTTTGACTGAAAAGTGACAATCTTAGCCCTCCGTAGATATTGAAGATGACGTTTTTCTGAAAAATCCATCTAATACAATCTTTATATATACAGGGTCAATGATTTGGTTGAGTTTTATGGACATTAAAAGACCAGGGGGGTCTCAACCTCATTTTAGCGGTCTCGGGTAGGTTTTCGCTATATATTTTGAATATCCAACTGGCACTTTGGGCGCTCCGTAAACATAGAAGACCGGAAGTGTACCTAAAGTTCTTTTAGTCACGTTTGTATCTACCTATTGACTAAATGTCTGTTAAATATTAGAAAGATTGAGAGATCAGGGGGCTCTCACCATCACCCTGTGCCCTTTGTCCTAAAATTTTGACATTTTTTGACTGAAAAGTGACAATCTTAGCCCTCCGTAGATATTGAAGATGACGTTTTTCTGAAAAATCCATCTAATACAATCTTTATATATACAGGGTCAATGATTTGGTTGAGTTTTATGGACATTAAAAGACCAGGGGGGTCTCAACCTCATTTTAGCGGTCTCGGGTAGGTTTTCGCTATATATTTTGAATATCCAACTGGCACTTTGGGCGCTCCGTAAACATAGAAGACCGGAAGTGTACCTAAAGTTCTTTTAGTCACGTTTGTATCTACCTATTGACTAAATGTCTGTTAAATATTAGAAAGATTGAGAGATCAGGGGGCTCTCACCATCACCCTGTGCCCTTTGTCCTAAAATTTTGACATTTTTTGACTGAAAAGTGACAATCTTAGCCCTCCGTAGATATTGAAGATGACGTTTTTCTGAAAAATCCATCTAATACAATCTTTATATATACAGGGTCAATGATTTGGTTGAGTTTTATGGACATTAAAAGACCAGGGGGGTCTCAACCTCATTTTAGCGGTCTCGGGTAGGTTTTCGCTATATATTTTGAATATCCAACTGGCACTTTGGGCGCTCCGTAAACATAGAAGACCGGAAGTGTACCTAAAGTTCTTTTAGTCACGTTTGTATCTACCTATTGACTAAATGTCTGTTAAATATTAGAAAGATTGAGAGATCAGGGGGCTCTCACCATCACCCTGTGCCCTTTGTCCTAAAATTTTGACATTTTTTGACTGAAAAGTGACAATCTTAGCCCTCCGTAGATATTGAAGATGACGTTTTTCTGAAAAATCCATCTAATACAATCTTTATATATACAGGGTCAATGATTTGGTTGAGTTTTATGGACATTAAAAGACCAGGGGGGTCTCAACCTCATTTTAGCGGTCTCGGGTAGGTTTTCGCTATATATTTTGAATATCCAACTGGCACTTTGGGCGCTCCGTAAACATAGAAGACCGGAAGTGTACCTAAAGTTCTTTTAGTCACGTTTGTATCTACCTATTGACTAAATGTCTGTTAAATATTAGAAAGATTGAGAGATCAGGGGGCTCTCACCATCACCCTGTGCCCTTTGTCCTAAAATTTTGACATTTTTTGACTGAAAAGTGACAATCTTAGCCCTCCGTAGATATTGAAGATGACGTTTTTCTGAAAAATCCATCTAATACAATCTTTATATATACAGGGTCAATGATTTGGTTGAGTTTTATGGACATTAAAAGACCAGGGGGGTCTCAACCTCATTTTAGCGGTCTCGGGTAGGTTTTCGCTATATATTTTGAATATCCAACTGGCACTTTGGGCGCTCCGTAAACATAGAAGACCGGAAGTGTACCTAAAGTTCTTTTAGTCACGTTTGTATCTACCTATTGACTAAATGTCTGTTAAATATTAGAAAGATTGAGAGATCAGGGGGCTCTCACCATCACCCTGTGCCCTTTGTCCTAAAATTTTGACATTTTTTGACTGAAAAGTGACAATCTTAGCCCTCCGTAGATATTGAAGATGACGTTTTTCTGAAAAATCCATCTAATACAATCTTTATATATACAGGGTCAATGATTTGGTTGAGTTTTATGGACATTAAAAGACCAGGGGGGTCTCAACCTCATTTTAGCGGTCTCGGGTAGGTTTTCGCTATATATTTTGAATATCCAACTGGCACTTTGGGCGCTCCGTAAACATAGAAGACCGGAAGTGTACCTAAAGTTCTTTTAGTCACGTTTGTATCTACCTATTGACTAAATGTCTGTTAAATATTAGAAAGATTGAGAGATCAGGGGGCTCTCACCATCACCCTGTGCCCTTTGTCCTAAAATTTTGACATTTTTTGACTGAAAAGTGACAATCTTAGCCCTCCGTAGATATTGAAGATGACGTTTTTCTGAAAAATCCATCTAATACAATCTTTATATATACAGGGTCAATGATTTGGTTGAGTTTTATGGACATTAAAAGACCAGGGGGGTCTCAACCTCATTTTAGCGGTCTCGGGTAGGTTTTCGCTATATATTTTGAATATCCAACTGGCACTTTGGGCGCTCCGTAAACATAGAAGACCGGAAGTGTACCTAAAGTTCTTTTAGTCACGTTTGTATCTACCTATTGACTAAATGTCTGTTAAATATTAGAAAGATTGAGAGATCAGGGGGCTCTCACCATCACCCTGTGCCCTTTGTCCTAAAATTTTGACATTTTTTGACTGAAAAGTGACAATCTTAGCCCTCCGTAGATATTGAAGATGACGTTTTTCTGAAAAATCCATCTAATACAATCTTTATATATACAGGGTCAATGATTTGGTTGAGTTTTATGGACATTAAAAGACCAGGGGGGTCTCAACCTCATTTTAGCGGTCTCGGGTAGGTTTTCGCTATATATTTTGAATATCCAACTGGCACTTTGGGCGCTCCGTAAACATAGAAGACCGGAAGTGTACCTAAAGTTCTTTTAGTCACGTTTGTATCTACCTATTGACTAAATGTCTGTTAAATATTAGAAAGATTGAGAGATCAGGGGGCTCTCACCATCACCCTGTGCCCTTTGTCCTAAAATTTTGACATTTTTTGACTGAAAAGTGACAATCTTAGCCCTCCGTAGATATTGAAGATGACGTTTTTCTGAAAAATCCATCTAATACAATCTTTATATATACAGGGTCAATGATTTGGTTGAGTTTTATGGACATTAAAAGACCAGGGGGGTCTCAACCTCATTTTAGCGGTCTCGGGTAGGTTTTCGCTATATATTTTGAATATCCAACTGGCACTTTGGGCGCTCCGTAAACATAGAAGACCGGAAGTGTACCTAAAGTTCTTTTAGTCACGTTTGTATCTACCTATTGACTAAATGTCTGTTAAATATTAGAAAGATTGAGAGATCAGGGGGCTCTCACCATCACCCTGTGCCCTTTGTCCTAAAATTTTGACATTTTTTGACTGAAAAGTGACAATCTTAGCCCTCCGTAGATATTGAAGATGACGTTTTTCTGAAAAATCCATCTAATACAATCTTTATATATACAGGGTCAATGATTTGGTTGAGTTTTATGGACATTAAAAGACCAGGGGGGTCTCAACCTCATTTTAGCGGTCTCGGGTAGGTTTTCGCTATATATTTTGAATATCCAACTGGCACTTTGGGCGCTCCGTAAACATAGAAGACCGGAAGTGTACCTAAAGTTCTTTTAGTCACGTTTGTATCTACCTATTGACTAAATGTCTGTTAAATATTAGAAAGATTGAGAGATCAGGGGGCTCTCACCATCACCCTGTGCCCTTTGTCCTAAAATTTTGACATTTTTTGACTGAAAAGTGACAATCTTAGCCCTCCGTAGATATTGAAGATGACGTTTTTCTGAAAAATCCATCTAATACAATCTTTATATATACAGGGTCAATGATTTGGTTGAGTTTTATGGACATTAAAAGACCAGGGGGGTCTCAACCTCATTTTAGCGGTCTCGGGTAGGTTTTCGCTATATATTTTGAATATCCAACTGGCACTTTGGGCGCTCCGTAAACATAGAAGACCGGAAGTGTACCTAAAGTTCTTTTAGTCACGTTTGTATCTACCTATTGACTAAATGTCTGTTAAATATTAGAAAGATTGAGAGATCAGGGGGCTCTCACCATCACCCTGTGCCCTTTGTCCTAAAATTTTGACATTTTTTGACTGAAAAGTGACAATCTTAGCCCTCCGTAGATATTGAAGATGACGTTTTTCTGAAAAATCCATCTAATACAATCTTTATATATACAGGGTCAATGATTTGGTTGAGTTTTATGGACATTAAAAGACCAGGGGGGTCTCAACCTCATTTTAGCGGTCTCGGGTAGGTTTTCGCTATATATTTTGAATATCCAACTGGCACTTTGGGCGCTCCGTAAACATAGAAGACCGGAAGTGTACCTAAAGTTCTTTTAGTCACGTTTGTATCTACCTATTGACTAAATGTCTGTTAAATATTAGAAAGATTGAGAGATCAGGGGGCTCTCACCATCACCCTGTGCCCTTTGTCCTAAAATTTTGACATTTTTTGACTGAAAAGTGACAATCTTAGCCCTCCGTAGATATTGAAGATGACGTTTTTCTGAAAAATCCATCTAATACAATCTTTATATATACAGGGTCAATGATTTGGTTGAGTTTTATGGACATTAAAAGACCAGGGGGGTCTCAACCTCATTTTAGCGGTCTCGGGTAGGTTTTCGCTATATATTTTGAATATCCAACTGGCACTTTGGGCGCTCCGTAAACATAGAAGACCGGAAGTGTACCTAAAGTTCTTTTAGTCACGTTTGTATCTACCTATTGACTAAATGTCTGTTAAATATTAGAAAGATTGAGAGATCAGGGGGCTCTCACCATCACCCTGTGCCCTTTGTCCTAAAATTTTGACATTTTTTGACTGAAAAGTGACAATCTTAGCCCTCCGTAGATATTGAAGATGACGTTTTTCTGAAAAATCCATCTAATACAATCTTTATATATACAGGGTCAATGATTTGGTTGAGTTTTATGGACATTAAAAGACCAGGGGGGTCTCAACCTCATTTTAGCGGTCTCGGGTAGGTTTTCGCTATATATTTTGAATATCCAACTGGCACTTTGGGCGCTCCGTAAACATAGAAGACCGGAAGTGTACCTAAAGTTCTTTTAGTCACGTTTGTATCTACCTATTGACTAAATGTCTGTTAAATATTAGAAAGATTGAGAGATCAGGGGGCTCTCACCATCACCCTGTGCCCTTTGTCCTAAAATTTTGACATTTTTTGACTGAAAAGTGACAATCTTAGCCCTCCGTAGATATTGAAGATGACGTTTTTCTGAAAAATCCATCTAATACAATCTTTATATATACAGGGTCAATGATTTGGTTGAGTTTTATGGACATTAAAAGACCAGGGGGGTCTCAACCTCATTTTAGCGGTCTCGGGTAGGTTTTCGCTATATATTTTGAATATCCAACTGGCACTTTGGGCGCTCCGTAAACATAGAAGACCGGAAGTGTACCTAAAGTTCTTTTAGTCACGTTTGTATCTACCTATTGACTAAATGTCTGTTAAATATTAGAAAGATTGAGAGATCAGGGGGCTCTCACCATCACCCTGTGCCCTTTGTCCTAAAATTTTGACATTTTTTGACTGAAAAGTGACAATCTTAGCCCTCCGTAGATATTGAAGATGACGTTTTTCTGAAAAATCCATCTAATACAATCTTTATATATACAGGGTCAATGATTTGGTTGAGTTTTATGGACATTAAAAGACCAGGGGGGTCTCAACCTCATTTTAGCGGTCTCGGGTAGGTTTTCGCTATATATTTTGAATATCCAACTGGCACTTTGGGCGCTCCGTAAACATAGAAGACCGGAAGTGTACCTAAAGTTCTTTTAGTCACGTTTGTATCTACCTATTGACTAAATGTCTGTTAAATATTAGAAAGATTGAGAGATCAGGGGGCTCTCACCATCACCCTGTGCCCTTTGTCCTAAAATTTTGACATTTTTTGACTGAAAAGTGACAATCTTAGCCCTCCGTAGATATTGAAGATGACGTTTTTCTGAAAAATCCATCTAATACAATCTTTATATATACAGGGTCAATGATTTGGTTGAGTTTTATGGACATTAAAAGACCAGGGGGGTCTCAACCTCATTTTAGCGGTCTCGGGTAGGTTTTCGCTATATATTTTGAATATCCAACTGGCACTTTGGGCGCTCCGTAAACATAGAAGACCGGAAGTGTACCTAAAGTTCTTTTAGTCACGTTTGTATCTACCTATTGACTAAATGTCTGTTAAATATTAGAAAGATTGAGAGATCAGGGGGCTCTCACCATCACCCTGTGCCCTTTGTCCTAAAATTTTGACATTTTTTGACTGAAAAGTGACAATCTTAGCCCTCCGTAGATATTGAAGATGACGTTTTTCTGAAAAATCCATCTAATACAATCTTTATATATACAGGGTCAATGATTTGGTTGAGTTTTATGGACATTAAAAGACCAGGGGGGTCTCAACCTCATTTTAGCGGTCTCGGGTAGGTTTTCGCTATATATTTTGAATATCCAACTGGCACTTTGGGCGCTCCGTAAACATAGAAGACCGGAAGTGTACCTAAAGTTCTTTTAGTCACGTTTGTATCTACCTATTGACTAAATGTCTGTTAAATATTAGAAAGATTGAGAGATCAGGGGGCTCTCACCATCACCCTGTGCCCTTTGTCCTAAAATTTTGACATTTTTTGACTGAAAAGTGACAATCTTAGCCCTCCGTAGATATTGAAGATGACGTTTTTCTGAAAAATCCATCTAATACAATCTTTATATATACAGGGTCAATGATTTGGTTGAGTTTTATGGACATTAAAAGACCAGGGGGGTCTCAACCTCATTTTAGCGGTCTCGGGTAGGTTTTCGCTATATATTTTGAATATCCAACTGGCACTTTGGGCGCTCCGTAAACATAGAAGACCGGAAGTGTACCTAAAGTTCTTTTAGTCACGTTTGTATCTACCTATTGACTAAATGTCTGTTAAATATTAGAAAGATTGAGAGATCAGGGGGCTCTCACCATCACCCTGTGCCCTTTGTCCTAAAATTTTGACATTTTTTGACTGAAAAGTGACAATCTTAGCCCTCCGTAGATATTGAAGATGACGTTTTTCTGAAAAATCCATCTAATACAATCTTTATATATACAGGGTCAATGATTTGGTTGAGTTTTATGGACATTAAAAGACCAGGGGGGTCTCAACCTCATTTTAGCGGTCTCGGGTAGGTTTTCGCTATATATTTTGAATATCCAACTGGCACTTTGGGCGCTCCGTAAACATAGAAGACCGGAAGTGTACCTAAAGTTCTTTTAGTCACGTTTGTATCTACCTATTGACTAAATGTCTGTTAAATATTAGAAAGATTGAGAGATCAGGGGGCTCTCACCATCACCCTGTGCCCTTTGTCCTAAAATTTTGACATTTTTTGACTGAAAAGTGACAATCTTAGCCCTCCGTAGATATTGAAGATGACGTTTTTCTGAAAAATCCATCTAATACAATCTTTATATATACAGGGTCAATGATTTGGTTGAGTTTTATGGACATTAAAAGACCAGGGGGGTCTCAACCTCATTTTAGCGGTCTCGGGTAGGTTTTCGCTATATATTTTGAATATCCAACTGGCACTTTGGGCGCTCCGTAAACATAGAAGACCGGAAGTGTACCTAAAGTTCTTTTAGTCACGTTTGTATCTACCTATTGACTAAATGTCTGTTAAATATTAGAAAGATTGAGAGATCAGGGGGCTCTCACCATCACCCTGTGCCCTTTGTCCTAAAATTTTGACATTTTTTGACTGAAAAGTGACAATCTTAGCCCTCCGTAGATATTGAAGATGACGTTTTTCTGAAAAATCCATCTAATACAATCTTTATATATACAGGGTCAATGATTTGGTTGAGTTTTATGGACATTAAAAGACCAGGGGGGTCTCAACCTCATTTTAGCGGTCTCGGGTAGGTTTTCGCTATATATTTTGAATATCCAACTGGCACTTTGGGCGCTCCGTAAACATAGAAGACCGGAAGTGTACCTAAAGTTCTTTAGTCACGTTTGTATCTACCTATTGACTAAATGTCTGTTAAATATTAGAAAGATTGAGAGATCAGGGGGCTCTCACCATCACCCTGTGCCCTTTGTCCTAAAATTTTGACATTTTTTGACTGAAAAGTGACAATCTTAGCCCTCCGTAGATATTGAAGATGACGTTTTTCTGAAAAATCCATCTAATACAATCTTTATATATACAGGGTCAATGATTTGGTTGAGTTTATGGACATTAAAAGACCAGGGGGGTCTCAACCTCATTTTAGCGTCTCGGGTAGGTTTTCGCTATATATTTTGAATATCCAACTGGCACTTTGGGCGCTCCGTAAACATAGAAGACCGGAAGTGTACCTAAAGTTCTTT